>NC_057794.1:440436872-440615502 GCF_018294505.1 Triticum aestivum
CAAATTTTATTCCTTTTTCTTATGGGTTTGACTTGACAAGGCAAAATCAAGAAAGAGGAAGGAAAAGAGTAAGGAAGGCAATGATGGTGGTAGAGGGAGTCCTGGATTAGGGGGTCTCCGGATAGCCGGACTATCTCCATTGGCCGGACTGTTAGACTATGAAGATACAAGATTGAAGACTTCGTCTCGTGTCTGGATGGGACTCTACTTGGCGTGGAAGGCAAGCTAGGCAATACGGATATGGATATTTCCTCCTTTGTAACCGACCTTGTGTAACCCTAACCCTCTCTGGTGTCTATATAAACCGAAGGGTTTTAGTCCATAGGACAACAATCATAACATACAATCATACCATAGGCTAGCTTCTAGGGTTTAGCCTCTTTGATCTCGTGGTAGATCTACTCTTGTACTACCCATATCATCAATATCAATCAAGCAGGACGTAGGGTTTTACCTGTTGGGGAACGTAGTAATTTCAAAATTTTCCTACGCACACACAAGATCATGGTGATGCATAGCAACGAGAGGGGAGAGTGTTGTCTACGTACCCTCGTAGACCGGAAGAGGAAGCGTTAGCACAACGCGGTTGATGTAGTCGTATGTCTTCACGGCCAGACCGATCAAGCACCAAAACTACAGCACCTCCGAGTTCTAGCACACGTTCAGCTCGATGACGATCCCCGGACTCTGATCCAGCAAAGTGTCGGGGAAGAGTTCCTTCAGCACGACGGCGTGGTGACGATCTTGATGTTCTACCGTCGCAGGGCTTCGTCTAAGCACCGCTACAATATTATCGAGGATTATGGTGGAGTGGGGCACCGCACACAGCTAAGAGAACGATCACGAAGATAAACTTGTGTGTCTAGAGGTGCCCCCCTTCCCCTGTATATAAAGGAGAAAGGGGGGAGGCCGGCCGGCCCTTGAGGCGCGCCAAGGAGGGGGGGTCCTCCTCCTAGTAGGAGTAGGACTCCCCTTTCCTAGTCCAACTAGTAAGAGGGAAGGGGGAAGGAAAGAGAGGGAGAGGGAGAGGGAAAGAGGGGCCGCGCCCCCCTCCCCTAGTCCAATTCGAACTCCCCATGGGAGGGGGCACACCACCTCCTGGGCTGCTGCCCTCTCTCTCCCCTCAGGCCCACTAAGGCCCAATACTTCCCCGGGGGGTTCCGGTAACCCTTCCGGCACTCCGGTTTTCTCTGAAATCACCCGAAACACTTCCGGTGTCCGAATATAGCCGTCCAATATATCGATCTTTATGTATCGACCATTTCGAGACTCCTCTTCATGTCCGTGATCATATCCGGGACTCCGAACAACCTTCGGTACATAAAATATATAATATCATAATTAAACTGTCATCGTAACGTTAAGCGTGCGGACCCTACGGGTTCGAGAACAATGTAGACATGACCGAGACATGTATCCGGTCAATAACCAATAGCGGAACCTGGATTCTCATATTGGCTCCCACATATTCTACGAAGATCTTTTATCGGTCAAACCGCATAACAACATACGTTGTTCCCTTTGTCATCGGTATGTTACTTGCCTGAGATTTGATCGTCGGTATCTCAATACCTAGTTCAATCTCGTTACCGGCAAGTCTCTTTACTCGTTTCGTAATACATCATCCCACAACTAACTTATTAGTTGCAATGCTTGCAAGGCTTATGTGATGTGCATTACCGAGAGGGCCCAGAGATACCTCTCTGACAATCGAAGTGACAAATCCTAATCTCGAAATACGTCAACCCAACTAGTACCTTCGGAGACACATGTAGAGCACCATTATAATCACCCAGTTACATTGTGACGTTTGGTAGCACACAAAGTGTTCCTCCGGTAAACGGGAGTTGCATAATCTCATAGTCATAGGAATATGTATAAGTAATGAAGAAAGCAATAGCAACAAACTAAACGATCAAGTGCTAAGCTAACAAAAAGGGTCAAGTCAATCACATCATTCTCCTAATGATGTGATCCCGTTAATCAAATGACAACTCATGTCTATGGTTAGGAAACATAATCATCTTTGATCAACGAGCTAGTCAAGTAGAGGCATACTAGTGACACTATGTTTGTCTATGTATTCACACATGTATTATGTTTCCGGTTAATACAATTCTAGCATGAATAATAAACATTTATCATGATATAAGGAAATAAATAATAACTTTATTATTGCCTCTAGGGCATATTTCCTTCAGTCTCCCACTTGCACTAGAGTCAATAATCTAGATTACACGGTAATGATTCTAACACCCATGGAGCCTTGGTGCTGATCATGTTTTGCTCGTGGAAGAGGCTTAGTCAGCGGGTCTGCAACATTCAAATCCGTATGTATCTTGCAAATTTCTATGTCTCCCACTTGGACTAAATCCCGAATGGAATTGAAGCGTCTCTTGATGTGCTTGGTTCTCTTGTGAAATCTGGATTCCTTTGACAAGGCAATTGCACCAGTATTGTCACAAAAGATTTTCATTGTACCCGATGCACTAGGTATGACACCTAGATCGGATATGAACTCCTTCATCCAGACTCCTTCATTTGCTGCTTCCGAAGCAGCTATGTACTCTGCTTCACATGTAGATCCCGCCACGACGCTTTGTTTAGAACTGCACCAACTGACAGCTCCACCATTCAGTAAAAACACGTATCCGGTTTGCGATTTAGAATCGTCCGGATCAGTGTCAAATCTTGCATCAACGTAACCATTTACGATGAGCTCTTTGTCACCTCCATATATGAGAAACATATCCTTAGTCCTTTTCAGGTATTTCAGGATGTTCTTGACCGCTGTCCAGTGATCCACTCCTGGATTACTCTGGTACCTCCCTGCTAGACTTATAGCAAGGCACACATCAGGTTTGGTACACAGCATTGCATACATGATAGAGCCTATGGCTGAAGCATAGGGAACATCTTTCATTTTCTCTCTATCTTCTGCGGTGGTCAGACATTGAGTCTTACTCAACTTCACACCTTGTAACATAGGCAAGAACCCTTTCTTTGCTTGATCCATATTGAACTTCTTCAAAACCTTATCAAGGTATGTGCTTTGTAAAAGTCCAATTAAGCATCTTGATCTATCTCTATAGATCTTAATGCCCAATATGTAAGCAGCTTCACCGAGGTCTTTCATTGAAAAACTCTTATTCAAGTATCCCTTTATGCTATTCAGAAATTCTATATCATTTCCAATCAATAATATGTCATCCACATATAATATCAGAAATGCTACAGAGCTCCCACTCACTTTCTTGTAAATACAGGCTTCTCCAAAAGTCTGTACAAAACCAAATGCTTTGATCACACTATCAAAGCGTTTATTCCAACTCTGAGAGGCTTGCACCAGTCCATAAATGGATCACTGGAGCTTGCACACTTTGTTAGCTCCCTTTGGATCGACAAAACCTTCTGATTGCATCATATACAACTCTTCTTCCAGAAATCCATTCAGGAATGCAGTTTTGACATCCATTTGCCAAATTTCATAATCATAAAATGCGGCAATTGCTAACATGATTCGGACAGACTTAAGCATCGCTACGGGTGAGAAGGTCTCATCGTAGTCAATCCCTTGAACTTGTCGAAAACCTTTTGCAACAAGTCGAGCTTTATAGACAGTAACATTACCGTTAGTGTCAGTCTTCTTCTTGAAGATCCATTTATTCTCAATTGATTGCCGATCAACGGGCAAGTCAACCAAAGTCCACACTTTGTTCTCATACATGGATCCCATCTCAGATTCCATGGCTTCTAGCCATTTTGCGGAATCTAGGCTCACCATCGCTTCTTCATAGTTCGTAGGTTCATCATGATCTAGTAGCATGACTTCCAGAACAGGATTACCATACCACTCTGGTGCGGATCTTACTCTGGTTGATCTACGAGGTTCGGTAGTAACTTGATCTGATGTTTCATGATTATTATCATTAGCTTCCTTACTAATTGGTGTATGTGTCATAGAAACCGGTTTCTGTGATGTACTACTTTCCAATAAGGGAGTAGGTACAGTTACCTCATCAAGTTCTACTTTTCTCCTACTCACTTCTTTCGAGAGAAACTCCTTCTCTAGAAAAACTCCGAATTTAGCAACAAAAGTCTTGCCTTCGGATCTGTGATAGAAGGTGTACCCAACAGTCTCCTTTGGGTATCCTATGAAGACACATTTATCCGATTTGGGTTCGCGCTTATCAGGTTGAAGCTTTTTCACATAAGCATCGCAACCCCAAACTTTCAGAAACGACAACTTTGGTTTCTTGCCAAACCACAGTTCATAAGGCGTCCTCTCAACGGACTTCGATGGTGTCCTATTTAACGTGAATGCAGCCGTCTCTAAAGCATAACCCCAAAATGATAACGGTAAATCAGTAAGAGACATCATAGATCGCACCATATCTAATAAAGTACGATTACGATGTTCGGACACACCATTACGCTGTGGTGTTCCGGGTGGCGTGAGTTGCAAAACTATTCCGCATTGTTTCAAATGTAGACCAAACTCGTAACTCAAATATTCTCCTCCACGATTAGATCGTAGAAACTTTATTTTCTTGTTATGATGATTTTCAACTTCACTCTGAAATTCTTTGAACTTTTCAAATGTTTCAGACTTATGCTTCCTTAAGTATATATACCCATATCTGCTTAATTCATCTGTGAAGGTGAGAAAATAACGATATCCGCCACGAGCCTCAACATTCATTGGACCACATACATCTGTATGTATGATTTCCAACAAATCCTTTGCTCTCTCCATAGTACCGAAGAATGATGTTTTAGTCATCTTACCCATGAGGCACGGTTCGCAAGTACCAAGTGATTCATAATCAAGTGGTTCCAAAAGTCCATTAGTATGGAGTTTCTTCATGCGCTTTACACTGATATGACCTAAACGCCAGTGCCACAAATAAGTTGCACTATCATTATCAACTCTGCATCTTTTGATTTCAACATTATGAATGTGTGTATCACTACTATCGAGATTCATCAAAAATAGACCACTCTTCAAGGGTGCATGACCATAAAAGATATTACTCATATAAATAGAACAACCATTATTCTCTGATTTAAATGAATAACCGTCTCGCATCAAACAAGATCCAGATATAATGTTCATGCTCAATGCTGGCACCAAATAACAATTATTTAGGTCTAATACTAATCCCAAAGGTAGATGTAGAGGTAGCGTGCCGACCGCGATCACATCGACTTTGGAACCATTTCCCACGCGCATCGTCACCTCGTCCTTAGCCAATCTTCGCTTGAACCATAGCCCTTGTTTCGAGTTGCAAATAACAGAACCAGTATCAAATACCCAGGTGCTACTGCGAGCATTAGTAAGGTACACATCAATAACATGTATATCAGATATACCTTTGTTCACTTTGCCATCCTTCTTATCCGCCAAATACTTGGGGCAGTTCCGCTTCCAGTGACCAGTCTGCTTGCAGTAGAAGCACTCAGTCTTAGGCTTAGGTCCAGACTTGGGTTTCTTCTCCTGAGCAGCAACTTGTTTGCTGTTCTTCTTGAAGTTCCCTTTCTTCTTCCCTTTGCCCTTTTTCTTGAAACTGGTGGTCTTATTGACCATCAACACTTGATGCTCCTTCTTGATTTCTACCTCTGCGGCTTTTAGCATTGCGAAGAGCTCAGGAATAGTCTTATTCATCCCTTGCATATTATAGTTCAACATGAATCTTTTGTAGCTTTGTGGCAGTGATTGAAGAACTCTGTCAATGACACTATCAACAGGAAGATTAACCCCCAGTTGAGTCAAGTGATTATGATACCCAGACATTTTGAGTATATGTTCACTGATAGAACTATTCTCCTCCATCTTGCAGCTATAGAACTTATTGGAGACTTCATATCTCTCAGTCCGGGCATTTGCTTGAAATATTAACTTCAACTCCTGGAACATCTCATATGCTCCATGATGTTCAAAACGTCGTTGAAGACCCGGTTCTAAGCCGTAAAGCATGGCACACTGAACTATCGAGTAGTCATCAGCTTTGCTCTGCCAGACATTCATAACATCTGGTGTTGCTCCTGCAGCAGGCTTGGCACTTAGCGGTGCTTCTAGGACGTAATTCTTCTGTGCAGCAATGAGGATAATCCTCAAGTTACGGACCCAGTCCGTGTAATTGCTACCATCATCTTTCAACTTTGCTTTCTCAAGGAACGCATTAAAATTCAACGGAACAACAACACGAGCCATCTATCTACAATCAAACATAGACAAGCAAGATACTATCAGGTACTAAGTTCATGATCAATTCAAGTTCAATTAATCATATTACTTAAGAACTCCCACTTAGAAAGATATCCCTCTAATCCTCTAAGTGATCACGTGATCCAAATCAACTAAACCATGTCCGATCATCATGTGAGATGGAGTAGTATCAATGGTGAACATCAATATGTTGATCATATCTACTATATGATTCACGCTCGACCTTTCAGTCTCCGTGTTCCGAGGCCATATCTGTTATATGCTAGGCTCGTCAAGTTAAACCTGAGTATTCCGCGTGTGCAACTATTTTGCACCCGTTGTATTTGAACGTAGAGCCTATCACACCCGATCATCACGTGGTGTCTCAGCACGAAGAACTTTTGCAACGGTGCATACTCAGGGAGAACACTTATACTTTGATAATTTAGTGAGGGATCGTCTTAATAATGCTACCGTCAATCAAAGCAAGATAAGATGCATAAAAGATAAACATCACATGCAATCAATAGAAGTGATATGATATGGCCATCATCATCTTGTGCTTGTGATCTCCATCTTCGAAACACCGTCATGATCACCATCGTCACCGGCGCGACACCTTGATCACCATCGTAGCATCATTGTCGTCTCGCCAATCTTATGCTTCCACGACTATCACTACTGCTTAGTGATAAAGTAAAGCATTACAGCGCAATTGCATTGCATACAATAAAGCGACAACCATATGGCTCCTGCCAGTTGCCGATAACTCGGTTACAAAACATGATCATCTCATACAATAAAATTTAGCATCATGTCTTGACCATATCACATCACAACATGCCCTGCAAAAACAAGTTAGACGTCCTCTACTTTGTTGTTGCAAGTTTTACGTGGCTGCTATGGGCTTGGCAAGAACCGTTCTTACCTACGCATCAAAACCACAATGATAGTTTGTCAAGTTGGTGTTGTTTTAACCTTCGCAAGGACCGGGCGTAGCCACAATTGGTTCAACTAAAGTTGGAGAAACTGACACCCGCCAGCCACCTGTGTGCAAAGCACGTCGGTAGAACCAGTCTCGCGTAAGCGTACGCGTAATGTCGGTCCGGGCTGCTTCATCCAACAATACTGTCGAACCAAAGTATGACATGCTGGTAAGCAGTATGAATTATATCGCCCACAACTCACTTGTGTTCTACTCGTGCACAACATCAACGCATAAAACCTAGGCTCGGATGCCACTGTTGGGGAACGTAGTAATTTCAAAATTTTCCTACGCACACGCAAGATCATGGTGATGCATAGCAACGAGAGGGGAGAGTGTTGTCTACGTACCCTCGTAGACCGGAAGCAGAAGCGTTAGCACAACGCAGTTGATGTAGTCGTATGTCTTCACGGCCCGACCGATCAAGCACCGAAACTACAGCACCTCCGAGTTCTAGCACATGTTCAGCTCGATGACGATCCCCGGACTCCGATCCAGCAAAGTGTCGGGGAAGAGTTCCTTCAGCACGACGGCGTGGTGACGATCTTGATGTTCTACCGTCGCAGGGCTTCGTCTAAGCACCGCTACAATATTATCGAGGATTATGGTGGAGGGGGGCACCGCACACGGCTAAGAGAACGATCACGAAGATCAACTTGTGTGTCTAGAGGTGCCCCCCTGCCCCTATATATAAAGGAGCAAGGGGGGAGGCCGGCCGGCCCTTGAGGCGCGCCAAGGAGGGGGGAGTCCTCCTCCTAGTAGGAGTAGGACTCCCCTTTCCTAGTCCAACTAGGAAGAGGGAAGGGGGAAGGAAAGAGAGGGAGAGGGGGAGGGAAAGATGGGTCGCGCCCCCCTCCCCTAGTCCAATTCGGACTCCCCATGGGAGGGGGCACGCCACCTCCTGGGCTGCTGCCCTCTCTCTCCCCTCAGGCCCACTAAGGCCCAATACTTTCCCGTGGGGTTCCGGTAACCCTTCCGGCACTCCGGTTTTCTCCGAAATCACCCGAAACACTTCCGGTGTCCGAATATAGTCATCCAATATATTGATCTTTATGTCTCGACCATTTCGAGACTCCTCGTCATGTCCGTGATTATATCCGGGACTCCGAACAACCTTCGGTACATCAAAATATATAAACTCATAATGAAACTGTCATCATAACGTTAAGCGTGCGGACCCTACGGGTTCAAGAACAATGTAGACATGACCGAGACATGTCTTCGGTCAATAACCAATAGCGGAACCTGGTGTCGGTGGGAACGACACCTATGGGATCACAAGAATCCCTACTACGGTTGCGGGGCGCGGGGTCGTGAGAAGAGCGGGTCAAACAGATAGCACGCGGTTCGTTTATCCAGGTTCGGGCCGCGAGGATGCGTAAAACCCTACTCCTGCTTTGGTGGATTGTATATCTGTGTTCTTGAGCTAGCTATGGGGCGTGAGGAGCTCCAAAAAGCCAAATCCTCCTCCTAGTCGCCTCGGGCCTCCTTTTATAGGAAAGGGGCTGCCACAGTGGCACACATGAGGTGGAAAGGGTACAGTGATGTGAGGTTATCCCTCGCATTACATGACAAGGCACATTTAATGCGTCTTGCCCAGGTGTCCTTGCTTTACCGGGGACGGGGGAGAGCCCTGTCTCGTCCGTCGCTGCTCCCTCTCGTGTTGACACGCGCCCTGGCAAGCGGCGCCTGCGGTGCCATGTAGGCAGGCAGGCAGCTGAGGTGGCGCAGTGGTGGGTCTCCACGAAGATCCGCATGCCGCCACGCAGGTGCCTGCCCAGCTAGTTGTGTCAGCAGCTGCATGCGAACGGCGGTGGAGGTTTGACTGGTGTGGGCCTGATGGTGGCCCTACGGGTGTTCTTGGCAAGGGCCTTGCCGGGGCCCCAGCAAGGGTCTTGCCGTGGTGCCTGCTATCATCCCCGGCAAGGCTCTTGCCGGGGGCCTTGTGGTCCTCCTTGGCTGGGATCCCGCCAAGGATCATCATCTTCTAAAGGGTGTACCTGATCTTGAATGTCTTCACAAAGATCTGCATGCCACCACGGGGGTGTCTCCCTAATCCTTGCCCCATGGGGGCAGTGGACTCAAGGGTGACTCACTCCGTAGGTGTGGGGCGAGCTGCCACGGCAAGGGTCTTGCCGGGTTTGCTAAAACCGCCTCCCGGCAAGGATCTTGCCGAGGGGGTCCGCTTCGTCCCCTTTGCTCTTTGTGTTTTTGGTCTTGGCGTCGTTTTGCTTCTCCTGAGCTTCGGCCTTACCTTGACTCACCTCCCTTACCTTGCTCAGTGTGGTGGTGCATGTGGCTCAGACTACCCGTGCACAGTTATAGGGGTACAAAAAGTGTACCCCTCTTTTTGTACACCGACAGGAGCCCCCGGGCCTAGGCCACACGTAAGCGCAATCGCGTCATTGGGCTAGGCCCAAAAATGGTGCACGGGCAGGCAGGGCGGTTTTTACCGCGGTAAGTCTCTTCGTTTGCTGCGCTTCCCATGCTTCCCGCACGTGGCGCGGCGTGGGGAGGCGTGTGTGACGTGGGCGGCATGCGTGGGGCTGAGCTCTACATGCATGCGTCACGTCATAGTAAAGGGGGCAGTTTGCGCCTTCCCCATAAACGGAGGGAGGTGTGGAGGCGCGACCCATTTACTGAATGGGGCCGAGGCGTGGTCTTCAAGGCGTCCACTCCCCATGATCACGGGGTGGGGAGAGGTCGCCTCACCCGTCGCCTCGGTCCTGCACGCCTGCCACGTGGCTCTCATGCGCTTGGGGTGGCGAACGGTGGAGGCGGGAAACCGGGCCGCCACGAGCTGGGGCGGCGGGTCGGTCCCAATTCCCTGCGCCTTCCGTGTCTTGATTGGCTGAGCGGGGCGGCCGAGCCCCGCACCCCGTTCCTTTATACAGAGCGGGAGGGGGGATGGCGTCCTGCATTCTTTCATCTCCTCCTTCCTTCAGCTTCTGCTCCCCCTTCCATCTGCCATGGAGAGAGGGAATCCTGGTCCTTCAACGGTGGCGGCAAGGGTCACCGCTCGACAACGTGTCCCTCCTTCTCCTGCACCCACGGTGGAAGAGCCAGCCGCGAGGGGAAGGGGGAGGGGCGAGGCCGTGGGCGAGACCGAGGCGCTCGGGGAAGAGGAGGACGGGGCGGCGCGCCAGCCTCGCCTCCGCCAGCAGTTCCTCCCCCCATGGAGGGACACGTTGGGGATGGCCCTTGCGAGTTCTTCGTCAGGCTGCGCCGGCCGCCTCACCGTCGCCTTCGTCTACCGACTCCATTCGCGCGGGAGATGGAGCTGGATCAGCCGGAGTCGCTGCGGCTGCACATGAGGGGCTATGGGATCAGCGGTACGCGGGTTCGCGTCGACTTCCCAGCCCCTCACGTGATGTATCTTTGTCGAGGATGGAAGACATTCCCCCAATCCACCGCTTGATGGAGGGGCTCACTCTCCTTTTCAAGCTGATGGAGGGTGGCCTTCTCTCCGTCAAGGTCTTCGGGAGTTTTGGGACCCGTGCAAGGTGCTGTGTGGAGACCTCTTCTGATAGCGAAGACTCCTCCTCGGGTGAGAGTGACGAGGAGGACAGCGGCAGCGACGACGAGGGTAGTAGGGGGCAGGATGACGGGTCCGATTAGGTGTTGGGTGCCGCTCCGTTCGGCACCGGCGACCCCATCATCCGCGTCGCCGGCTCCCTGAACTTCTCGGGGTTGTCTCCTTGGGCGGCTGGCGTTGGGAGGCTGCGGAAGAGGAAGAGGGCGGGTAGCAAGGTCGTCAAGTCAGAGTACGCGGGCACGGACGCCTTCGACGCATGCTGACGTCCAGCGGCCTCGTCTTCGAGCTCTGCTTCCGGCGCCACCATCACCATCCAGCCTTTGGATGGCCACCAAGATATTCTCTTGGTGTCTTCTGCCACCCGTAGCTCGCCTAGGTGCCCCTTTTGCCCTTTTCGCCTCCTTGACCTGCCTCCTGAAGAGAGGGACAATAAAGGGATTACGGGCACCTTATCTCTTTTTAGTTTGTAAGCCTTCGGGCCTTAGTTTAATTTAAAACTTGTAATCCCATCATTCATGTTTTTCATTCCCTATGGACTGTACCTGAGTGGAATGTTTTTAATGAAAAAGGGATGCTTGCCGGGTCATTTGTTTGTGGGTAGAACCCACAACAAGGAGTAAATCCTTGATATCTTTAAGATAAACATTTCCTTGCCCGGCAACAGGCCTTGCCGTCTCCCCACTTCGCTCGACCTTTCTCACACCTTTGGCGGAGGCAGGGATGAGGTGGGTTCAGGCTCCTTGTTTCATCCTCTCGCTGCCGGACTACAACCAAACCTGGCCCCAGGAACGAGCCCTAGGGCCTAGAGTTAGGGGAGCATGGTAGCTTTAGGAAAAAATGAGGTTTCACACACCTCGGTCCATAAGGGAATGCATGATAAGGGATGAAGAACTTATCTGAACTTGTAGCCCCCGGCAACTCTAGTTTGCTGTGGGTGAATCTTTGCTCTTGCAGCCCCCGGCAATACTGGCTTGCCAGGGTCTAGATGCTGGTTTGTCCCTCTTCTCTTTTTCGTCCTCAAGTGATCCGGCAAGGATATCTGCGAGTCCTGCGAACCAAAGAAGACGAAAGAACGGCAAAGAGACGCACACTCGACCTCTAAGCTAGGGGTTAGTCGCTGCTAAGCACTATCAACCCTAACCAAGCACGAGACTTGACCTAGCATGCATGCTATAACTTAGGGCGCCAGCGCTTCATTTACTTGTGCTCAGGGTCTGCGCCTGGCTTTGTACAAAGGGTTACATGCATCATCGGCAATGCTTGTACAAAAGGTGGCTTGCCGGGGGGGCCGGCAAGCCGCACCTCACGGGTAAAACTTGCGAAGATGCTCAATGTTCTAGGAGTTACTCACCGGAATGGCATCTTCGGTCTCCAGGCGGACTGCGCCGGGCCTGGTGACTCGTATTACCCGATAAGGGCCTTCCCACTTTGGCGTCAACTTGTTGGAATTCTTGGTCGATTGAACGCGCCGAAGGACAAGGTCGCCTTCCTCAAGGCTTCGGGCATGAACCCTGCGGCTATGGTAGCGGCGCAAGGCTTGCTGGTAGCGTGCTGCTCTCACAGCCGCCCGAACACGATCTTCCTCAAGGAGCATTGCGTCATGTTGGTGCAGTTGCTCTTGCTCAAGCTCATCATAAGCGAGCACTTGAGGTGACCCGTATATGAGTTCAGTGGGGAGAACTGCTTCTGCCCCGTATACTAGGGCAAACAGTGTCTGGCCGGTGGCTCGATTTGGCATCATCCTGATCGACCAAAGAACCGTCGGCAACTCATCAATCCAGCGCCTTCCACTCTTGTGCAGCCTGTCAAAGGTCTTGGTCCTTAAGCCTCGCACTACTTCAGCGTTTGCCCTCTCAGCTTGACCATTGCTTTGTGGTTGAGCAACGGAAGCGAAACAGACTTTGCTGCCGAGGTCTTGGATATATTGCATGAAGGTGCAGCTTGTGAACTGTATGCCGCTGTCGGTGATGACCCTATTGGGTACACCAAAACAGCACACTAGTCCCTTGAAGAACTTGACGGCTGACTGAGCTGTGACCTTCCTCACTGCCTCCACCTCCGGCCACTTTGTGAACTTGTCGATTGCAACGTACAAGTACTCAAAGCCCCCGACAGCGCGGGGGAAAGGGCCCAGTATGTTGAGCCCCCAGACCGAGAAGGGCCAGGAGAGAGGAATGGTTTGAAGGGCTTGAGCTGGCTGATGAAGCTTCTTTGAATGGAACTGACACGCTTCACACCTGGTGACTAGTGACGTCGCATCCTGGAGGGCGGTGGGCCAGAAGAAGCCTTGCCGAAATGCCTTGCCGGCAAGGGCCCTTGACCCAATGTGGGATCCACATATGCCTCTGTGTATCTCCGCCAACAGCTCCAGTCCTTCCTCCCGAGGGATACACTTCAATTTCACACCGTTCGGCCTCTTCCTGTACAGGACGTCATCGACGAATTGGTACATGGTAGAGCGACGGGCTACTTTTTCCGCTTCTTCCTACTCTTCAGGAAGTTCCCCTGTTTGGAGGAATTGGACGGTATGTTGTGCCCACGCTAGAGCCTGGGGCTCGACGACGAGCACTAAAGGCATTTCCTCCGCTATAGGAGCGGCTGTCTCGACGGCAAGAGCTTGACGCTCCGCCAGAGCTAGCCGCCCCGTGGCGGGCTCAGTGTCCTCAGCAACATCCTTGCCGACGGCTCCGTGGAGCTCGGCGGGAAAGTACTTGCCGGGTCCTGATTTCCTCCTCTTGTTCTACTCTGTTGATGGATCAACGGATGGCTGAGTTAGCTGGAGCACAAAGGTACTTGGTTCCACAGGTAGCTTGAGGGCAGCGCATTTTGACAGGTAATCGGTGATATCGTTCTCCGCTCGGGCAATGTATTCAGCCTGTATACCGTCGAAACGCTCTTCCCGCTTTCTCACTTCATCGACGTAGGCCTTCATTAACGGGCTCTGGTAGTCCTTGTTGACTTGCTTGATGACGAGCTGTGAGTCGCCCCTGACGACGAGCTTCTTGATTCCGAGGTCCGCCGCGATCCTAAGACTGGCAAGCAGCCCTTCGTACTCTGCCGTATTGTTTGTTGACACCTCCCTAGGGAAGTGCATCTGGCTCACGTACTTGAGGTGCTCTCCGTTGGGCGCGACAAGCAGTACGCCAGCCCCGGCGCCGTGTAAGGAGAAAGCTCCATCAAAGTACATGATCCAACTGCAACTTGCCTCCTTGCCGAGGAGAGCAGTCTCTTGGGCTTCTTCGTCAGGCATTGCGGTCCATTCTACAATGAACTCCGCCAGGACTCGGCTCTGAATCATCGAAGTACTTTCAAACTTGAGGCCAAAGCTGGACAGCTCCAGTGCCCATTCCACAATTCTTCCCGTTGCATCTGGATTGTGCAATCTCCGTTGCAGAGGGAGGCGAGTGACGACAGTGATCTCGTGTGCCTGGAAGTAGTGACGCAGCTTCCTCGAGGCCAAGTAGGCCGAAGAGCAATTTCTGCACGCCGGAGTACCTTGATCTAGCTCCCTGCAGGAGGGAACTAACAAAGTAGACCGGGTGCTGCATCATTTTCTTCTTCGGCGGCACTTCAACTGGCTGTGTCGTCTCTGCATTGATGGTGTCAGGCTCTGTCGCTGCCATTACCTCGTCGTCAACCTCTCTCTGTGCCACTAGTGCGGCGCTGACCACCTAGTTCGTTGCTGCCAGGTATAGCAGCAACGGCTCCTGTGGCCTAGGCGCAACTAGTATTGGCGCAGAGGAGAGGTACTTCTTCAAATCTTGCAATGCTACTTCGGCTTCTGGCGTCCACTCCATCGGGCCCGCCTTTTTCAGGATCTTGAAAAAGGGAAGGGCGCGCTCGGCAGACTTGGAAATGAATCTGCCAATGGCGGTGACGCAACCAGCAAGCCGACGCACATCCTTCATTCGCTTGGGTGCTTCAATCTGCTCTATAGCTTTGATCTTGTCTGGATTGGCCTCTATCCCATGCTGTGACACAAAGAACCCGAGAAGCTTGCCGGACGGGACGCCAAAGACGCACTTCTCAGGTTCATCTTGAGATTGATCTTGCGCAGGTTTGCAAACGTTTCTTGCAAATCCGGTATGAGGGTTGCCCTGTCCTTGGTTTTGACCACTATGTCATCCATGTAAGCTCCCATATTTCTATGGAGCTAGGGTTCAAAACCAATCTGGACCGCCCTTGCAAACGTCGAACCAGCACTCTTCAGCCTGAAAGGCATCCGCATGAAACAATATGTACCACATGGGGTGATGAATGCTGTTTTCTCTTCGTCTTCTCTTGTCATGAAGATCTAGTGGTAGCCTGAGTAGGCATCAAGGAATGACAACAGATCACACCCAGCTGTGGAGTCAACAATCTGGTCTATGCGCGGCAACAGGAAGGGGTCCTTAGGACAAGCCTTACTGATATCTGTGTAATCAATACACAGCCTCCACTTCCCATTAGCCTTGCGCACTACGACCGGATTGGCCAACCACGTTGGATGGAGCACTCCTCTTACCAAACCCGCTGCTTCCAGTTTCCGGATCTCCTCTGTGATGAACTCTTGTCGTTCCAAAGCTTTCTTTCTAACCTTCTTCTTGACGGGCCGCGCATGAGGACAGACAGCAAGGTGGTGCTCAATCACCTCCCTAGGAACGCCGGGGATGTCGGAAGCTTGCCATGCAAACACATCGACATTCGCCCGCAGGAAGGTGACGAGCGCGTCTTCCTATTTGTTGTCAAGGGTGGAGCTTATGGTGAATGCCCCTCCCGTGCCTTCCTCATTGACAGAAACCTTCTTGGTTCCCGGCGGTATGGCCCTAGGCTTCTTGTTTCCGCTGGTGGAGCTCTCTGGCACATCCTCGACGGGAGCGCTACACTCCAAAGAGGTGCGCTTGTCGGAGTGGGTGCCCGAGGTCTCACCGGTCTTCTTCTTCTTCCTCCCTCCCGGGGTCCCAGCGGCAGGAGAAAGTGCCCTAGTGGCGGCAGCTGCTGCAACTGCTTGCTGGTATAGTTGGTCAGCGCAAATCAGTGCATCTTTCTTATCGGAGGGGATGGTGATGATCGTCACAGGTCCTGGCATCTTCAGGGTGTTGTAGGCGTAGTGTGACACCGTCATGAACTTGGCCAGCGCTGGGCAGCCAAGGATCCCGTTGTAGGGCAAGGGGATCTTGGCAACATCAAACACGATCCTCTCCGTCCTGTAGTTCAGATCGCTTCCAAAAGTCACGGGCAGCGTGACCTTTCCCTTAGGTTGGCTTCTTCCCGGGTTGACCCCCTGAAACATGCCCGTCTCTTCGAGGTCTCCATCAGGAATCTGCAGTTTCTCGATCACGACAGGCGAGATCAAGTTCAGACCGGCCCCGCCATCGACTAGCATCTTTGTCACCTTGAGGTTGCATATTGTTGGTGAAACCAACAATGGCAAGCACCCGACCGCAGTAGTGCGATCAGGGTGATCCTCAATGTCAAAAATGATAGGTGTGCTGGACCACTTCAATGGCCTTTGGGCATCAAACGATGGCTCTGCCGCTGTAATCTCTCGCGCCCACTGTTTAAGCTGGCGGTGAGAAGTATGCAGCGAGGCGCCGCCGTCGACGCACATGGCCTCTTTAGCTTTCTGAAACTCTTGGTCGCCGGATTCGTCGTCCTCTTCGTGATCGTCGTCTTCTGTTTTTTGTCACGGCCCCGGGCGGGCCTCTCCTGTTGTTTATCCTTGCCGCGACGGCCCGCCTGGCCATCATGCTTCTTGCCGGACCCCTCAGCACCGTCTTGGCCCTTCTCCTTGTCCCGCCTCTCATATTCAGCCCTCTACTTCTCAGCGAGGAGCTCAACCTGTCGGCAGTCTTGGAGAGCATGGCCTTTGGTGCGATGGATCTTGCAATATCGCTTGTCGGAGTTTCCTGGCTTCTCAGCAACTGCCAAGGCCCGGCAGGCGACACATCCGGCAATTTCCTTGCCGGGGTCATCTGCCTTGGTTTTCTTGGTGGAGCCGGTGTCACCAGATCCCTCGACGGCAAGCACAGCTTTACCTTCGCGCTTCCTGTTGCGGCGCCGTCCCTTCTTCACCGGGGCGGCAGTATCTTCATCTGAGGAGTCAGTTTCCATGCCGGCGTCCTCGCCGGGGTACTTCCTTCCCTCTTCAACCCGGGCACATCTGTCAGCAAGAACATAGAGTTCTGCTACATCTTTCACCTTGTTCATTGCCAGCTCTTCGCGCATCTTGCGGTTACGCACGTTCTGATGGAACGCGCTGATGATGGCGGCAGGGTGAACATCAGGGATATTGTACTGTATCCGGCTAAACCTCTGTATATGCTTGCAGAGACTCTCGCCTCCCTTCTGGGGAATGACGTGCAGGTCGCTCGCTTGGCCATGGGCTTGGTGGCCTCCAGTAAAGGTGCCCACAAACAAATGGCACAAATCCGACCAGGAGGAAATAGAGTCTACCGGCAAGTGCATCAACCATGACATGGCGTTGGGTTTAAGAGCCAACGGAAAGTAATTCGCAAGAACCTTATCATTGCGGGCTCCGGCAGCTTGCATCACAATGGTGTAGATGCTGAGGAACTCGGACGGGTGGGTCTTGCCGCTGTACTTTTCGCCCACGTCAGGTTTGAAGGTGCAATGAGCGGGCCACTGGAACTGCCGCAGCTCACGGGTAAAAGCCGGACAACCTACCTCGTAAGGTAGGCCTCCAGGGCTCTCCGGTGCCGGGTGGTTCACAGCAGGCCCTGCTCGCCTGTCTGACTGGTGGCGCGCTCCGTGCCGGCGCTCGATAGTGGTTCGAGAGTCTTCATGTTCTCGTTCCCGAAGGACTTGGCACTGGTCACAGTGGGTCCGCGGGTCGTACGACGCTATGTAGATTTCGTCGCCCGTAATGTCGCGACGGGCTGGCGTCCGCGGTACCGAGCAAGGAGGAGGCGAGTGCATCGTGGTTGCGGCGCTGCCGGCTTTCCTGCCACTGGTGCGTGGGACTCCGTCGGAGCGTCGACCCGAGGGCTCCACCGGACTCGGTTCGTCTTTGTTGGCCACCGCAACAAGGCTTCGGATAGTGGCTCTCCATTCGTCGAGTTTCCCCGTAGTGGGAGGAAAATCAAGGAGCAACTGCGCGCGCGCCAGGGCTTCTGCTGGCGTTGGTGGCAGCGAAACCTGCACGGATCACGACGCGCTTCGACTTCTGACCATGTCAGAAGGAGCTCTATCACGACCCCACGATCGCATGCCATCTTCACCAGCGCCTCGCCGAGCGGGCAGGTCTTCTACCTCCCAGGACTGGCGCTCGGGGCTCTTCCCGTGGCGACGCCCGGGGTCTTCGGCGTGATTACGCCGTTCGTCGCGCGCCGCTTGAGAGGAGCGCGCCGTCGGCGCCGGCGTGGGAGTCTTGGAGGCCCTCGCATCGCCTTCGGGCGGGGTGGCAGCGATCTTGGAAGGCCCCGCGCTACCCGCGGAGGGCTTGGCTCCATCTTTGGATTTGGCGGCGTGCGGCCCGTTACCAGGCGCACGAACATCGCCGCCTCCCAAACTCCGGCTGCTGGTACGGTGTTGGTGTTCGCGAACGGCGCCCCGGGTCCTTTCTGCGACCGGTCCGCTGCTCGCCCGCGTCGGGACAGGATGTCCGGCTTCCGATGGGCCAACCGCCACCGTCGTCTTCTTCTTGGGCGCCATGTCGATGAAGAAGCGTCGAACTAACTGCTAAAGCCGATTCTCACAACTGGCGCGCCAAAGATGTCGGTGGGAACGACACCTATGGGATCACAAGAATCCCTACTACGGTTGCGGGGCGCGGGGTCGTGAGAAGAGCGGATCAAACAGATAGCACACGGTTCGTTTATCCAGGTTCGGGCCGCGAGGATGCGTAAAACCCTACTCCTGCTTTGGTGGATTGTATATCTGTGTTCTTGAGCTAGCTATGGGGCGTGAGGAGCTCCAAAAAGCCGAATCCTCCTCCTGGTCGCCTCGGGCCTCCTTTTATAGGAAAGGGGCTGCCACAGTGGCACACATGAGGTGGAAAGGGTACAGTGATGTGAGGTTATCCCTCGCATTACATGACAAGGTGCATTTAATGCGTCCTGCCCAGGTGTCCTTGCTTTATCGGGGACGGGGGAGAGCCCTGTCTTGTCCGTCGCCGCTCCCTCTCGTGTTGACACGCGCCTTGGCCAGCGGCGCCCGCGGTGCCATGTAGGCAGACATGCAGCTGAGGTGGCACAGTGGTGGGTCTCCACGAAGATCCGCATGCCGCCACGCAGGTGCCTGCCCAGCTGGTTGGGTCGGCAGCTGCATGCGAACGGCGGTGGAGGTTTGACTGGTGTGGGCCTGATGGTGGCCCTACGGGTGTTCTTGGCAAGGGCCTTGCCGTGGCCCCGACAAGGGTCTTGCCGTGGCGCCTGCTGTCATCCCCGGCAAGGCTCTTGCCGGGGGCCTTGTGGTACTCCTTGGCTGGGATCCCGCCAAGGATCATCATCTTCTAAAGGGTGTATCTGATCTTGAATGTCTTCACAAAGATCTGCATGCCACCACGGGGGTGTCTCCCGAATCCTTGCCCCATGGGGGCAGTGGACTCAAGGGTGACTCACTCCGTAGGTGTGGGGCAAGCTGCCATGGCAAGGGTCTTGCCGGGTTTGCTAAAACCGCCTCCCGGCAAGGATCTTGCCGGGGGGGTCCGCTTCGTCCCCTTTGCTCTTTGTGGTCTTGGTCTTGGCGTTGTTTTGCTTCTCCTGAGCTTCGGCCTTACCTTGGCTCACCTCCCTTACCTTGCTCAGTGTGGTGGTGCCTGTGGCTCAGACTGCCCGTGCACAGTTATAGGGGTACAAAAAGTGTACCCCTCTTTTTGCACACCGACACCTGGATGCTCATATTGGCTCCCATATATTCTACGAAGATCTTTTATTGGTCAGACCGCATAACAACATACGTTGTTCCCTTTGTCATCGGTATGTTACTTTCTCGAGATTTGATCGTCGGTATCTCAATACCTAGTTCAATCTCGTTACTGACAAGTCTCTTTACTCGTTCCGTAATACATCATCCCGCAACTAACTTATTAGTTGCAATGCTTGCAAGGCTTATGTGATGTGCATTACCGAGAGGGCCCAGAGATACCACTCCGACAATCAGAGTGACAAATCCTAATCTCGAAATACGCCAACCCAACAAGTACCTTCAGAGACACCTGTAGAGCACCTTTATAATCACCCAGTTACGTTGTGACTTTGGTAGCACACAAAGTGTTCCTCCGGTAAACGGGAGTTGCATAATCTCATAGTCATAGGAACATGTATAAGTCATGAAGAAAGCAATAGCAACAAACTAAACAATCAAGTGCTAAGCTAACGAAAAGTGTCAAGTCAATCACATCATTCTCCTAATGATGTGATCCCATTAATCAAATGACAACTCATGTCTATGGTTAGGAAACATAACCATCTTTGATCAACGAGCTAGTCAAGTAGAGGCATACTAGTGACACTATGTTTGTCTTTGTATTCACACATGTATTATGTTTCCAGTTAATACAATTCTAGCATGAATAATAAACATTTATCATGATATAAGGAAATAAATAATAACTTTATTATTGCCTCTAGGGCATATTTCCTTCATTACCTCCATCAAGAGTGCCCGAACCTGGGTAAAACATCGTGTCCCCTGCCTCCTGTTACCATCCGGCCTAGACACATAGTTCGGGACCCCCTACCCGAGATCCGCCGGTTTTGACACCAACATTGGTGCTTTCATTGAGAGTTCCTCTGTGTCGTCGCCGTTAGGCTTGATGGCTCCTACTATCATCGATAGCGATGCGGTCCAGGGTGAGACTTTTCTCCTGGGACAGATCTTCGTATTCGGCGGCTTTGCACTGCGGGCTAATTCGCTTGGCCATCTGGAGCAGATTGAAAGCTACGCCCCTGGCCATCAGGTCAGATTTGGAAGTTTGAACTACACGGCTGACATCCGTGGAGACTTGATCTTCGACGGATTCGAGCCACAGCCGGACGTGCCGCACTATCGCGATGGGTATGACCTAGCTCTGCCGCTGAACAGTACCCCAGAGGCCGCGCCCGCATCAGCTCTGACCCTTAGTTCGGAGCCAACTGCGCCAATCGAGGATGGGTGGTTAGACACCGCCTCAGGGGCTGCAGTCTCAACGGTGATCGAGCCGAACACCAGCATAATCCTCTGCGCAGCCCGTGACTCCAAGGTGCCGGACTCTTTTTCTGACTCCGAACCGCCCGCGCCCCTGCCAATCGAATCCGATTGGGAGCCGATCATGGAATTCACCGCCGCAGATATCTTTCAGCACTCGCCCTTCGGCGACATTCTGAATTCACTAAGGTCTCTCTCTTTGTCAGGAGAGCCCTGGCCGGATTATGGCCAACAGGATTGGGATGCGGACGACGAAGAAATTCGACGCCCACCCACCACCCACTTAATAGCCACTATCGACGACTCAACCAACATGCTCGACTTCGACTCCGAAGACATCGACGGTATCGACGATGATGCGGGAGGCGAAGGGGAACCACCGCCCACAGAGCGCTGGATGACCACCTCATCATATGACGTATACATGGTGGACACACCAAAAGAAGACGACGACGAGGAACGGAAGGACGCACCAAAGGCTTGTTCCCTCGAGAAGCAGTCAAAGCGGCGGCACAAGCGCCGCCCCAAATCCTGCCTCGGCAGAAATAACGATCATACAGACCCAGCGTTGGAGCAGGGCGAAACACTGCCGGACCACGGCAATACGGAGAATCAAACCGAACAAACCAATTCTGTCAAAGATAATAGTCCGGACGACATAACGCCGGACAAGCACCCGGAGCAGCAGAATGCCCGTCAAAGGCTTGTTGCCACCGCGAGGAGTCTAAAAAGGCAGAAGCAAAGGCTCAAGGCTCCGCAGGACCCACTCCAAATCAGATGGAGCAAAGTACTCAACACGGCAGCGAAGTACGGCGGCAATCGCCCCACCAAGAGGTACCCAAAGCGGAAGTTGCTACCTGAGTTCGATGATGAGGCCTCAGACCTCCCACAACCTAAAATAAAAATGGCCACCTGGCCGGATAGAAGACCTCACGACCAACATAGAGTGGCAAACAACGCCACGCACAAGCCAATACGCGATCCACGCGAGGGCTCGCACCAAAAGGACGGCGCAACCAGATCCATCTATGGACCATGCAAATGCGCCCCAGCATACGATGTAACACAACAAACATCCGAACAACGCGGTACACCTAGATACAGGGGTGCCGCACACCCCCTATGTTTCACCAACGAGGTGCTGGACCATGAATTTCCAGAGGGATTCAAACCCGTAAACATAGAGGCATACGACGGAACAACAGACCCTGGGGTCTGGATTGAGGACTATATCCTCAATATCCATATGGCTCGAGGAGATGATCTCCACGCCATCAAGTACTTACCCCTCAAGCTCAAAGGGCCAGCTCGTCACTGGCTTAAAAGCCTCCCCGAAAACTCCATTGGAAGCTGGGAAGAGCTCGAAGACGCTTTTTGGGCAAATTTTCAAGGGACTTATGTTCGACCTCCGGACGCGGACGATTTGAGTCATATAACTCAACAGCTCGGAGATTCAACCCGAAAACTTTGGAACAGGTTTCTTACTAAACAGAACCAAATTGTCGACTGTCCGGACGCCGAAGCCTTGGCAGCTTTTAAGCATAGCGTCAGTGACGAATGGCTTGCCAGACACCTCGGCCAAGAAAAGTCGAGAACAATGGCAGCATTAACAAGCCTCATGACCCGCCTTTGCGCGGGCGAGGACAGCTGGCTAGCCAGATGCAGCACCAGCGACCCCAGTACATCTGAAGTTAGAGATGGAAACGGGAAATCACGATGCAACAGCAATAACAAACACCGGAATAAAGAAGACAGCACAAAGAGCACGGTAGTAAACGCCGGATTCAAAAGCTCTCGGCCAGGTCAGCAAAAGCCGCCCTCTAAAGGCGCCAGAGACGAACTGTCCATCCTAAACAAAATTCTAGACCAAATATGTCAGATCCATAGCACCCATGGTAAACCCGCCAATCATACTCACAGAGAATGTTGGGTCTTCAAGCAGTCTGGCAAGCTCAACGCCATACACAAGGGGGAGGATGCACCAAGCGAAGACGAGGATGAGCCTCTCAAGCAAGACACTGGGGAACAAAAGAAATTTTCACCAGAAGTCAAAACAGTAAACATGTTACACGTGATCAAGGGGAGAAACAAAACGACACTCCCAGAAAAATATGCCCAAGGGCCTATCACCGCGGAGCCCTGCCACTGGTCGTCTCAACCGATCACTTTCGACCATCATGATTACTCAGCAAGTATCCGGCGTGCAAGATGGGCTGCCCTGGTATTAGACCCAATAATCGACGGATACCACTTCACACGAGTCCTGATGGACGGTGGCAGCAGTCTCAACCTGATATACCAGGATACAATCCGCTAAATGCGGATAGACCCAACGAAAATTTGCCATAGCAATACTACCTTTATAGGGGTAAGGCCAGGCCCAGGGGCTCATTGCACGGGCTCCCTGCTACTAAAGGTTATATTCGACTTCCCCGATAACTTCCGTAGTGAACATTTAACCTTCCACATCGCTCCGTTCCAAAGCGGCTATCAAGCACTACTTGGACGCGAAGCTTTTGCGCGCTTTAATGCAATACCACATTACGCTTCCCTGACGCTCAAGATGCCCGGTCCACGTGGCATCATTACAGTGAATGGAAGTATCAAGCGATCTTTGCACGCCGAAGAGAATGCGACTGCCTTGGCAGCCGCACACTAAAAACGGCCTCACCAACTAAAGCATTTGATAGGTCGTCAAGACCACGGACGCGGTTAGACGAGTCCGGTGCTGCTATATGTAATTTGTACCGGATGGATGGCCACACCCCTATTACAAATACAAGGGGCTCAACGCACACAGACAAGCGGCAATTTCTACTCATTTTTAGTTATACATGGTTTCTTTAAAAACTATCTTTTTGCACGACAACTTTTTCACCTAAGTTCCTCTCTTTTACAGATGATCATCGTGCTACACCCGTCTAGGATACGGCACAACGGAGACACAGGCGCAGACGTGCAGCAGGGACCCGTTCCAAGGATTCTTTTTAGATTAAGACCCTTCGTAAACCTTTTTTACTGTCTCTTGTTGATACACATCCACCGAATTCTCAACAAAATTGGGAGGGATGCTGACGTCTTGGCATGTGGCCACGTCAGAATAATGCACGTACCTGGACACAAGGGGCTTCTCACAAAGGGCACTATTTAGGCCCGGTTTATACCACAAAGACTGAATACCTTAGGGAGTGTTCGGCGTCACGAGTTTGGCCTTATATGCATCAGCTCCGAATCATTGTCTTTGGTCAAATGTTGGGTTTGCCCGGCTCCTGTGTTTTGGTGCCTTACGTTCCGCTTTATCGGCTAAGGTAGCACCAGGAGAACTACTGCGATTGTGCCCTGGTTCATCCGGACGAGCACCTCAATAGAGAAAGCCGAAAACTGACTGTCATAATATAGCATGAGACTGGTCAACCACTCGATGACCTATCGGAATGTTAGAATTCCTCCGCCTTAACAAAGGGCCGTTTTCCGGCCAGGCATGTACGCACCCCACGATCGGGAGAGTGCGGAGCCACCAGGGGCTATCTAGTAGCCCCACTGCCACACTCCTATGGCTAAGTGAAAGTGTTAAAGCATTATAGTCCGGTTGCCTCGTTCGCTACGCTATCACCTCCTTAATAGGACCAAGACGTTGGGTTAAGTGTGAACACGCATTTTTCGCGAGCACCTCCGCATTATATGCGTGGGGGTTGAAGCCGACAGCTACAATCTTTCAGGTTATACACATGTATACATAAACGGCCGCACAGGAGGCATCATACTACTTTCAGGCAAAAGTATAAACATGGCCTTAGAAAACTTCATAAAAACATTGTGTTTACAATGAGAATACATATCACTCAAACATAATATTCTTCGAGCACTGGGTCTCTATCAAACGAGCACCCTCGAGAACCTCCTCGAAATAGTGCTCGGCAGCCACTCGGCCTATGGCCGAACCCTGCGCCGCAACAGTGGTAGCGTCCATCTCCGCCCAGTATGCTTTAACACGGGCAAGGGCCATCCGCGAGCCTTCTATGCACGCCGACCTCTTCATCGCATTAATGCGCGGCACCGCACCAAGGAACTGCTGCACATAGCTGGTCAGTCAATGAAAGCGGACGCTCTGGAACGTTGAATTGCGACCAGGACAGCTTGTCGACTTCACGATCTGTCTGACCTTGGAAGTACTTGGCAGCATTGGCAGCACTCGCCGCCAAATCCATATACGCATCTGCCGAACTCCACATCCGATCCAGAGGGGCATACCGTGGATATCCGAACTTCCTCCGTAACATGAAGGGTTTCCCAGCCGCAATATCCCTGGCTTCCCGCAGCTCCTCCTTCTTCGCTCTCATAGCAGAACGGGTGTCTTTGTCTGCCATCGTGGCCTTCTCAAGGTTCGTTGCCTTCACTTGGTTTTCTTTTTCAAGGACCCGGCAACGGTCGGCAATGTCTTTTAATTCTACGGCCATCTTGGCCATCTTCTCTTGGCTCTCGCAATGCACGACCTTCTCGGCTTTCAACTCTTTGGCCGCCTTCAAAGCAGCCGCATTACTAATCCTCGCTTGTTCCTTGGCTCGGGCGAGTTCCGCCCGAAGGGTCTCCACGGTGGTAGCTCCGTCTGCAGTCACAGCATATTAAAGATACTGGCATCATGCTGCTCTTATTGTGTGACATTTACCAGAAAACATTACTTACCCTGTGATTCGTCAAGCCGCTTGTTAACAAGCTCGATGTCGGCGTCTGCCGCATCTAGTTGCCGTTTTAATTTGGCAAACTCACTAGTCCGGCTAGCCACCAGAGCTTCCACCACCTGCACATAGGGGCAATATGGTTATAGCCTGGGAATATGATCCTCTATTCGCCGCCGTTCTCGACGACAACCAGAGTCTCAGGGGATACTATCTACACAGGGCACACCTAACATGTGCAGTACTATCACATATTATCTCACGTACCTCAAAGCCTGTCAGTAGACTCATAAAGGCTTCATGTAATATGCTTTCGGCGGACGAAATTCTCTCCATCACCGTACCCATCAGCGTATGATGTTCTTCTGAGATGGCCACTCGCCCCACCAACTCCCTCAGAACATCCGACCGCATACCAGACAGTGTCGGACTCTTTTGTATGCTCTCTTCGGGAGCCGGACGCTGGGAACTTCGGGGGTCTATGGGATTATCTTCTGGCCTCACTGGATCCGGAGAGGCCCTCCGTGACGACACTTCGGGGTCGCCCGCTTCTTGAGCGGAGGAGTCTGGGGGAGGCATTTCGCTCTCCATAATTTCTGGAAGAAGATCCCCCGAAGACGAGCTCAGCTGTGAGGGGCTAAGGCCCGAACTGCAAGATATATGCGGTGGTTATTTTCTCAGAAGAAAGATAGCATACCTTTACTATTAAAGTATTTTGGATCACTTACGACTCGTTGGAGGGCTGATCCCCTTGCGGACTTTGTGCGGCAGAAGCACCACCCGAGGCAGGACCCTCTGTGGGAGACTTCTTCTCCCGTTTGGAGGCTTTGGCTTCCGTATCCTCGGAAGCAGTCCTTTTCCTCCCCCGATTATCCTCCTTCATGGAGACGCTCATTCCCTCGGTTGGAACTGGCAGCGACGGGGGCCCACGTCCGCCTGTATTATCCGCCCCTGTATCTTCCTTCAACGGCACCGGGCAAGGTGCGACCTCGAGCATCTTTTCCAATACCAGATTTTCCAAACCCTCGGGGAGGGGGGCCAAACACCGAATCATCTTCGCCTTTGTTAGCCAGTCCTGGTCAAAAAGCGAACTCTCAGAAATAACTTCATGACGAATAAAAGATAGTGTGTTCGGCTAGAGGATTTCTTACTTGTTCGACGGCGCGGTTACTGCTCAGGCCCACGTCCTCGGTAATATCCGGACACTCTACTTGAGGTCTGAAGAATGACGTGTACATCTCCTCGTGCGTCAGGCCGAGGAAACTTTGAAGGGCACGCGGTCCCTCTGGGTTGAACTCCCACAAGCGAAGGGGCCGGCGTTTGCAAGGCTGGACTTGACGAACCAACATAACTTGTATTACCGCAACCAAATTAAAATCTCCCTCGAAGAGATCTCGGATGTGGCTTTGCAATATAGGCACGTCTTTGGCTGGACCCCAGCTCAGACCTCTGCTAATCCATGACATTAGTTGTGGTGGGGGGGCTGAGCGGAAAGCGGGGGCAGCCTCCCACTTGGCACTTCTGGGAGCTGTGACGTAAAACCACTCCCGCTGCCATAATTCGGACACCTCTCGAAAGGAACCTTTCGGCCATAGAGCTCCTGCCATCTTGCCTATTGATGCACCTCCGCACGCTGCATGTTGCCCCTCGATCATCTTCAGCTTCACTTCAAAGGTCTTGAGCCACAGGCCAAAGTGAGGGGTAATGCGGAGGAAGGCCTCACACACGACAATAAATGTCGAGATGTGGAGAAAGGAGTCCGGAGCTAGATCGTGGAAATCTAGCCCGTAATAGAACATCAAACCCCTGACGAAGGGATCCAAAGTGAGGCCTAGGCCTCGGAGGAAGTGGGAGATGAACACGACGTTCTCGTTAGGTTCGGGAGTAGGGATGACCTGCCCTTGAGCAGGAAGCCAATGCGAAACCTCGGCGATCAGGTATCTGGCCTCCCTCAACTTCTTGATGTCCTCTTCCGTCACGGAGGAGGGCATCCATCAGCCTTGAAGGCTAGATCCGGACATGATTGAAGATCCGGAGCACCTAACCTGGGCTTTGGGTGTTAGAACTCGAGGCGGGGGAAGGGTTCGATTGAGCATGAGAGGGAAAAAGCGAAAACCTTGTCCCTTTATAAAGAGGGTGAATATCAAGTGTCCTCTCCGTAGCTGTTTAGGACTTACCTATAATCTAGGAGTCCTAGACACGGTTGGGTTACCCATGACCGCATTAATGAGAATCCCGTAATTGGGGGAACACGATCTCCGCTTTGACAAGACGCGTCCAGAAACCGCCTCACATTATGTGTGGAGCTGGTTGAAGAAAAACGGTTCGAGTAATCGCTGGGCCATGACACAATGTCATGCTGCCAAAACGGGTCAGCAAATTGGATTTGCGAAAATATTATTCTCTCTACGGCAGTATGTGGAACTTATTTTGCAGGGTCGGACACTATCCTCGTATTCAAATTCTTCTGTGATGTATTCGGAGAAGGAACCCGCCTTGCAATGCCGAAGACAATACTGCGCGCCGGACTCATCGTCATTGAAGCCTAGTTTAGGGGCTACTGAGGGAGTCCTGGATTAGGGGGTCTCCGAACAGCCGGACTATCTCCATTGGCCGGAATGTTAGACTATGAAGATACAAGATTGAAGACTTCGTCTCGTGTCCGGATGGGACTCTACTTGGCATGGAAGGCAAGCTAGGCAATACGGATATGGATATTTCCTCCTTTGTAACCAACCTTGTGTAACCCTAACCCTCTCCGATGTCTATATAAACCAAAGGGTTTTAGTCCGTAGGACAACAATCATAACATACAATCATACCATAGGCTAGCTTCTACGGTTTAGCCTCTCTGATCTCGTGGTAGATCTACTCTTGTACTACCCATATCATCAATATCAATCAAGCAGGACGTAGGGTTTTACCTCCATCAAGAGGGCCCGAATCTGGGTAAAACATCGTGCCCCCTGCCTCCTGTTACCATCTGGCCTAGACGCATAGTTCGGGACCCCCTACCCGAGATCCGCCGGTTTTGACACCGACAGTGGTCCTCTGCAGCAACGTAAATGGAGCATCTGTACCGATTCTCCTTGTACTAATAGTGCATTACAAAGTCCAAGTCTCCGCTCCCCTACTCCACCATCCAAGGTGCTTGCTCTAACTTGCCAGTGCGATATCTGGTTGCATCTTGCATATGGTTTCTAGCTCGTATTGCTCCTAATTAGTGTAAACTGCATCTTCTTAGCTTACACATGATACATGTGAATATGACACGCTTTCCTGTTTTTGGTACATACTATACCTATCTATCACACCATGTTCTTACATGAAACTACTCTTCTTGTGTATCCTGCATCGGTCACTTATGATGGGACACCTTTAAGTTGGCAGTGTGATATTGGTTTGCGTCTTGAATATGATTTCAAGCATGTATTGCTTCTAGTTTGATGAACGCCACCTATGACGAGACAGTTTTAACTTGGCAGAGTGATATTGATTGCACCTTCCATATGGTGTCTTGTAGTGTTTCTAATTTGTTGAGTGCCTTCTGCTTAGTTACCACATCATAGGTGTGAATAAGTCAAGCCGTCCATTTTTTCATACATATTCCGTCCTCGTATCATGACTTTGCCTTTCATCAGAGTAGTGTTCGTCAGTATCATGCATGAATGAGTTCTGAAGAGCGAATGATATTCCTTTTTCTTGTTGGTATGACCTCACAATGCAAAATCAATAAAGCTAAAGGAAATTGGAAAGGCATTTGATGATGGTGGTCCTTCCGAGCAACTGAAACGGAGGTTCTCTACAGATTCTACTCCGCCATCCTCCCAAACAAGATTCGCAAGGCTAGACAGTCAATGTAGCTGTGTAGCTGATGAGCACATCTCCCCTACTCCACCATCACAGGTGCTTGATCTAACTTGGCACTATTATATGTGGTTGCATGTTGCGTATGATGTCTAGCTTGTATTGCTTCTAACTTCGTTGAATTGCATCTGCTTACTTTACACATAATGCCTGTGAATATGACATGTGTTCCTGTTTCCACATCAGACTACTATTCTTGAATATCCCGCACCAGTCACTTATGATAAGGCACCTTTAAGTCGCCACTGTGATATTGGTTGTGTCTTGCATATGATTTCTAGCATGTACTGCTTCTAATTTGTTGAAACGCCATACAGTTTGAACTTGGCAGAGTGATATTGGTTGCATCTTTCATATGGTGTCTAGCTTGTAGTGCTTCTAATTTTTTGAAATGCCTTCTGCTTAGTTACCATATCATAGGTGTGAATATGTCACACCATCCTGTTTTTCATACATATTCCATCCTTGCATTATGTGTTTGCCTTTCATCCGAGTAGTGTTCGTCAGTATCATGCATGAATGAGTTCTGAAGAGCGAATTTTATTCCTTTTTCTTATCGGTTTGACTTCACAATGCAAAATCATTACAGCTGAAGGAAATTAGTCTGGCAGTGGATGATGGTGGTCCTTCAGAGCAACTCAAACAGGGGGTCTCTATAGATTCTACTCCGCCATCCTTCCAACAAGATTCGCAAGACAACATAAGGCTGGACAGTCAACCTAGCTGTGTAGATGATGAGCACATCTCCCCTACTCCACCATCATAGGTGCTTGCTCTAACTTGACACTATTATATGTGGTTGCATGTTGCATATGATGTCTAGCTTGTATTGCTTCTAACTTGAATTGCATCTACTTACTTTACACATAATGCATGTGAATATGACATGTGTTTCTGTTTCTAGAACATACGTGTACATGATGAGCACATCTCCCCTACTCCACCATCACAGGTGCTTGCTCTTACTTGGAACTGTTATACGTGGTTGCGTTTTCCGTATGATGTCCAGTTTGTATTGCTTCTGATTATATTGAATTACATCTGTGTAGCTTACAACTTATACCTGCAACGATCACTTACCCATAAGACACATTTAACTTGGGACTGTGATGTAGGTTGCATCTTGCATTGTCTTCTAGCTTGTATTGCTTCTAATTTCTTGAAATGGCACTTATGACAAGACACTTTTTACCTGATAGAGTGATATTGGTTGCATGTTCATATGGTGCCTAGCTTTCATTTCTTCTAATTTTGTGGAAATGCCTTCCGCTTACTGTTTTTTCATACATATTCCATCCTCCTATCATACGTGTGAATATGAAACACTGTCTTTTCTGTATATATTCCATCCTCATATCCTGCGCTTGCCTTATATCAAAGTAGTGTTCGTCTGTATCATGCATCAACCAGTTATGCAGAGCTAATTTTATTCATCTTCTTGTGGTTTTGACTTCATAAGGCAATATCAGAAAATAGGAAGGAAAAGAGTAAGTTAGGGGATGTTGGTGGTCCTCCGCACCGACGCAAACAGAGACTCTCTAGATTTGCCACTGCTACTGCTAATGAAGTTGAAGTCCCAAGTCTAGATGATGAGTTCATCTCCCATACTCCACCATCGCAGGTGCTTGCTCTAACTTGACAGTGTGATAATTGGTTTCATGTTGCATATGTTGTCTAGCCTGTATTTCTTCTATTTTGATTAAATTGCACCTGCTGAGTTTATATGTTATACATGTGCATATGACATGGCTTTCTGTGTCTAGAATACACTGCATCTATATATCATACCATGTTCTTACATCAAAGTACTGTTGTTTTGTATCCCGCATCAGTCACTCATGATTGGACGCTTTTAACATGGCAGTTTGATAGTGGTTGCATCTTGCATTGATTTCTATGTTGTATTGCTTCTAATTTTTCGAATTGCCACTTATGACAAGACACTTTTAACTTGGTAGAGTAATATTGGTTGCATCTTTCATATGGTGTCTAGCTTGCATTACTTCTATTTTCTTGAAAATCCTTCTGCTTAGTTTGCACATCTTAGCTGTGAATATGTCATGACGTCCTATTTTTCTTACATATTCCATCCTCATACGGTTGTCTTACATCAAAGTATTACTTGTCTGTATCATGCATCAATGAGTTCTGAAGAGTGATTTTATTCTTTTGTGTTGTGGGTACAACTTGACATGGCAAAGTCAAAAAAGAGCAAGGAAAATAATATAGTAGGGAGTGCTGTTACTCGTCGGGTGAAACGGAAAAGGTTCTGCCATCGAGATTCTGCTGGTACTTATAGTGCAGTAGAAGGTCCAAGTCCACCGGCTAAATCTACAAACATAGTATCACCTGCTCCACCAGCTACAGCATCCGCTTCAACTGTACCAGCATCTCAACCAGTTACTCGTTCGTTTTCTCCGGAACTGGCCAGTTCCCAAGCTGCCTTCACACCTAACACTACTTCCGAAGCACTGCTGACACAACAGGACTTGGCAAGATCAGATGAACCTCATGAGCATTAACACCAAGACGGTACCTGACCGAGTCAAGTTGCATTTGCATGCTTCTTTATATGTACAATCACAGTTTGATGTACACTAAAACTTTCCATATCCGTTAACGGGCCAATTACTTAGCGGACTGTTAACGGGCCAGAAGTGACCATGGGCCGCGTTGATGAAAAGTTTAGGACAGGCCGTTGACGGGCCGATTTGACAGAGAATGTTGGCCCTTTAGCTGGGGCGGCCCATTATGGTCTGCAGAATCTTGTGGGCCATAGCTGGGCCGGCCCATTGTGGTCCGCAAAATCTTGTGGGCCTTTAGCTGGGTCGGCCCATTATGGTCTGCAAAATGGTGTGGGCCTTTAGCTGGGTCGGCCCATTATGGTCCGCTAAATTTTGTGGGCCTTTAGCTGGGCCGGCCCATTATGGTCCGCTAAATCTTATGGGCCTTTGGTTGGGCCGGCCCATTTAAACTTTGTGGGCCACTTTTGGGCCGGTCCACGTGTCAACATATCATAGGCCCATCTCGACCATTGGATGAGTGACACCTGTGCCAACGTGGAGCGGATGCGTGGATCCGTCAGCCAATGAGAATTTTACACGTGGAAAATCGGCATTGGTCGTGGATGTTAACGGGTTATTGGATCCAAAATCCGACCCGATAGCTTAACGGCGTTCCGTTACAGTGGATGCCACGTGTTGGTCACCCTTGACGAAAGCACTTCTGTGGCACGCGATTTATTGTCATGGAAGTGGACACTTCCATGATGATAATTTTGGCAATGTCATGGAACACTTCTACGACAGCACAGGTATGACTATCTTGATTCTGTCATAAATTTGTCATGGATATACATGCATGACAGAAAACGCGACCAACTATGACAAACACGTATCATCACAAAAGTGTTTTTTTGTAGTGTTTGTCTATTTAAGGCCATATTTTATACAGTATGAAGTATATGCATTGATCAATTGTAACACAAACAAGCAATCAAGCACTTTATTCTCACATGAAGCACTTTGATCAATTGAAACAAAAGGTTTAAGACTACAAATGTGATGGCTCATGCATGTCGATGAGAGTTTGAGCACAAACTGGAAATAAGAGAGCTTCTGTACAAGAACATCATGTCTAGGGTTCTCTCTTGATGTCGTCTCCATGTTATCCATGTCTTCGCGTCCTCAAACTCTGTGTGGAAAGACATTTAGAATACTGATACACTTGAACCAATGGATCACCATTATCCCCTATCTCACTATTAGTGTTTTCTAACACATGAATGAAACTACATTGCCTGCAAAACCCACAACAATGCCAAACTAGTGAATGGCTAGCTAAAGTAAATCCAATCGTGACCTAAGCCTATACAATAATATACATGAATTAACTAAACTACATACAAAGCAGAATGTCTAGATTACATACATAGAGGGTGTGCAAGCATGTACATGAACTGGACCAAGAATGTGACGCCCCAAGACCGCAGCTTCAGATGCCTTCCGTGGTTTCCGGGTTTCGTCATGTCTATTGTTTGGTTCTTTGCATCATGTGCATTGCATCATGTCATCATGCAACCGGTTTTAAAACTCAACTAAATAAATTGCATGGATCTTCGGTCCATTTAAACCGAGGGAATTCACATGGTGATTCTCTTTATAACATATCCTCCCGATATTAGGGAGCTATATCAAATATTCCATTTTTGGAATCACCTATAACACACTTGCAAATAATCACATGCCTTTTTCCGCTTCAAGTTTGGTCCTCAAACTTTGCCCATAAATTCTTTCTTCACTTTCCGGAGCTCCATAATAAAATCTCAATATTTTTGGCCACTCTTAAATCTAGTCCTAGTTCAAACCCGGTGGAATTAAATTCAAACGAGTTTGAATTTTACATCTTTCAATCTTCACCTTTTCTATTTTCTCGGAACAAGCATATTTTTGTGAGTTCGGGAAAATTATCCCCGTGCCCAAATCCTGTCTCCACCCTTCTTTTCTTTTTCTTTCCTTTGTTGTTTCTTTTCCTTCTTTTTTTTTGGGCAATAAAAGTGAGGTTAAGAGAGAGAGAGAGAGCCCAACCCCGCAATCCCTTCAGCCGGCGCCCTTCCCGCTGGGCCGGCCTGCTAGGCCCAGCTGCGCTCCAGCAGGCCCAGCCTGCGTGCCCTAACCCTAGGCCTCGGCCTCTCCCGCATCGCTCTCTCCCTCTCCCATCGCTCCCTCGGGTCCTCCCGCTACCGCCGCCACTCGCAAAGGAGAGAGACGCTCCCTAGCCTCCATCCCCGCTTCTCCTCTCGTCCCCTCACCACCGCCGCGCGCACACACACACACACCCACACAGCGCCCCGCAGCCAGCGCCGGGAGCTCGCGTCCCCTTGCCTCCCTCTACTACACCGCTTCGCCGGATCGCCGCTGCCTCCCTGCCTCCGGCGAGGGGCGCTGCCATGTACCTTCTCATGGACCGCACGGCCATGGAGACCACTATGCCGGCCCCCAAGCGCGTCACCCGTGCTCCTTCGCTACCTCAGACACCTCGCCGTCCGTCTTTTCGCTGGAGCACATGCCAAGTCCACCTCCGTGGCTACCCGGCGACCTCGACCTTCTAGAACCCCGTGCGTACGCCCGGATCTCCTCCTCCCTGTTCGTCCTTCTCGCCAGGAGCCCGAGCTCCGCTGGATCCCCCTCACCCTCGCCGTTCAACATCCGGCGTCGCCCTGCTACTGCGTCCATGGCCTCCGCCAGCCTCCTCCCCGTGCTGACGAACTCCTTCCCGAGCTGCTCTCTCCAACCAGCTCTGCTGCTGACGCTGCCCGGACCTACTTGCGTCCGCCCGGTTCCCAGCGCCATCGCGCCTGTTTCCCAGATCCACCATCGTCTGTGTGCTGCTGCCCTGCTGCCTTTTGTTGTCGTTGCCAAGGCCACTGAATCCAGGGATGCAAGACCGCCTCCGTGGAATTTCGCCAAGTACACCAACGACAAGACCAAACAGATGCTCGAATGAGTAGCGAACGAAACGCCAAGACCTGCGAGAACGACTTCGTGGACCGACGAGTACCACGACGACCGTTGTTAGCCAAGTACACCTTCGGATGGCCAAGTTCCTCTTCAAATGTACGACTACACGGTGTTGCGCCAAGTACCACGATGCCCGGATCCCTCGGACCATCAAGTTTCACTATCGCCGACTAGCACGACTACCATCGCAAAAACGAGACCGTCAAGACCCGACCAACAAGTACCCCGATGACCCTGAACATCTACGATTGTGTACAACTACCGCTGCCGTGATTTTCGACAAGATGTCGTGTGCCTCTATTTCTACTACCGTCCCGGTGATCACGGATGAACGATAGCACGACTACTTCGACTACGACATGAGTACAACTACTACCTCTACGAACGTGGCGAGACCGTCTACTTCCGCTAAGAACTTGATCCATTCCGAAAAGTCTCACCTCGAATGTATAACCCCGAGACGACGCCCGTGGACGCATGAATGCATGTTGGATGAGATGCACCCTTTGTTTGCACCGTGTCCGTATTGTCACTCGTTTTCCATGCCACTAACCCGTGGGACACCCGGAATCCGGGAGCGCCCCACCATCTTTTGCACGCATCCGCACACTTCTCCTTTGTATCGGTATCTCAATCGAGTTACCGGAACCGGAACGCTGCCGTGGCACCGTTTTCGTTATCGTTGCCATGGCACCCCTTTTCCTTCCACCACGGTGACAAATGCCTTATAATGCTCTTGTCAACTTTTAATAAAAATTGCATAAACTTGTTCATGTCATCCGCATCATGATAACAACAATTAAAATGTTTAAATTGTTGTTACAATAAATTGCTAATGCATATGGGGATTTATCGGATTTGTTGTTTGTTATATCCGGCCCCATTTAAATTGTTTAAATGGTATAGTTTTGTTTTGATTCACCTCTTGCCATGTTAACCAACATTTAATATTGTTGAGTACCTAAACAAGAGAGAACTAAATAAGTCATGTGGTGTTTTCTTCAATATGCAACTCCGTTGCATATTGAGCTCCACTTAATTTGTAGTGTTGTTTGTTGCACTTTGCCATGCCATGCTTCATTTAAACCGGACATGCATCATACTTGATTGTGCATCATGCCATGTTTATGTGTGGTTGTTTACTATGTTGTTTGCTTCTTTCCGGTGATTGCTTCTTCGGGTTGGTTCCGATAACGTCGCGTGTGTGAGGATCCGTTCGACTACGTCTGTTTGTCTTCTTCATGGACTCGTTCTTCTTCCTTGCGGGATCTCAGGCAAGATGATCATACCCTCGAAATCACTTCTATCTTTGCTTGCTAGATGCTCGCTCTTTTGCTGTGCCTATGCTGCGATACCTACCACTTGCTTATCATGCCTCCCATATTGTTGAACCAAGCCTCTAACCCACCTTGTTATAGCAAACCGTTGTGTGGCTATGTTACCGCTTTGCTCAGCCCCTCTTATAGCGTTGTAGTTGCAGGTGAAGATTGAAGTCCGTTCCTTGTTGGAACATGGAGATGTTGTTCCTTGTTGGAACATGTTTACTTGTTGGGATATCACAATATCTCTTATTTAATTAATGCATCTGTATACTTGGTAAAGGGTGGAAGGCTCGGCCTTATGCCTGGTGTTTTGTTCCACTCTTGCCGCCCTAGTTTCCGTCATATCGGTGTTATGTTCCCGGATTTTGCGTTCCTTACGCGGTTGGGTTATAATGGGAACCCCTTGACAGTTCGCCTTGAATAAAACTCTCCAGCAATGCCCAACATTGGTTTTACCATTCGCCACATAGCCTTTTCTTTTCCCTTGGGTTCTGCAGACTCAAGGGTAATCATTATTTTAACCCCCCCCCGGGCCAGTGCTCCTCTGAGTGTTGGTCCGACCGAGTAGACTGCGGGGCCACCTTGGGGAAACTTGAGGGTTGGTTGTACTCGTAGATGTCTCATCTAAGTGTGCCCTGAGAAACGAGATATGTGCAGCTCCTATCGGGATTTGTCGGCACATTCAGGCGGTGTTGCTGGGACTTGTTTTACCATTGTCGAGGATGTCTTGTAACCTGGATGCTGAGCATGATCAGATTGTCTTGGGAGAAGGAATATCCTTCGTTGACCGTGAGAGCTTGTGATGGGCTAAGTTGGGACACTCCTGCAGGGATTTGAACTTTTGAAAGCCGTGCCCGCGGTTATGGGCAGATGGGAATTTGTTAACGTCCGGTTGTAGAAAACCTGAAGTTGACCATAATTAAAATGAATCAACCGCATGTGTAACCGTGATGGTCTCTTTCCGGCGGAGTTCGGGAAGTGAACACGGTGTTGGAGTTATGCTTGACGTACGTTGTTCTAGGATCACTTCTTGATCATAGTTTCTCGATCATGCTTTGCCTTCTCTTCTCGCTCTCATTTGCGTACGTTAGCCACCATATATGCTAGTCGCTTGCTGCAGCTCCACCTCATAACTTTACCTTACCCATAAGCTTAAATAGTCTTGATCACGAGGGTGCGAGATTGCTGAGTCCCCGTGGCTCACAGATTACTTCAAAAACCAGCTTGCAGGTGCTGATGAGTCCGTGCAGATGACGCAACCAAGCTCAGGAGGAGCCCGATGAAGATCTTGTCCTTTATGTTGTTTCGTTCTAGTTGATCAGTAGTGGAGCCCAGTTGGGGTCGATCGGGGATCTGTGTAGCATTTGGGGTAGTCTTCTTTTATTTTGGTTCGTAGTCGGACCTTGATTGTATTTGGATGTTGTAATGCTTTATTCATGTAATTGTGTGAAGTGGCGAGTGTAAGCCAACTATGTATCTCTTTCCCTTATGTATTACATGGGTTGTGTGAAGATTACCTCACTTGCGACATTGCTTTCAATGCGGTTATGCCTCTAAGTCGTGCTTCAACACGTGGGAGATATAGCCGCATCGAGGGCGTTACAAGTTGGTATCAGAGCCTTCCCCGACCTTAGGAGCCCCCCTGCTTGATCAAATTAGCTGGCGATTTGAGTCTAGAAAAATGTTTTGAGTCTTTTAGGAATTATATATCGGAGAGTTTAGGAATTCTTTTTACTCCCCAGTCCCTTCATCACTCTGGTAAGGCATCCTGACGTAGAGTCTTGACTCTTCTCTTCTCAAATTTCACTAAAAAATTTAGGATCACGCGGGTATCTTGGAATCGTTCCGATGGTTTTGTGACGAGAACATTGTTCTTGGTGCCTCCTGTCATTAGGGGTTGTGGCAGTGTCCCGGGGAGTTGAGCTCCGAGGTGTTGTCGTCACAATTTTATCGTTGCAGTTCTGGAATACCTGAGTTTAGTTCGCCGACATCGAAAATCTCTTTTATGCAGTTGTTGGTGAGATAACCTCGACGCCACCCAGTACTGGGGCGGGAGTTCGGGAGTATTGCCATAACTTGTATAACGGATGCTTTTCGAAGGTTGAGGTAGATGATTTCCGAAGGTTTCTTGGTTATGTGTTGAAGGATGGATACAGCTAGATGTAGGATTTGCTAGTTTTGGGTGAGATATTATGCTTCCCCTGTATCCCCAACACCTGATTGCATAACCGGAAAGGTTCCGGAGTTTCATAGGTGGGAATTCAAGTAGCTCTTAGGATATCTTTCCGACAGATGTATGATCCGAAATTGGGGTTCGACGTCTAGTGGTCCGCCTATTCACGGTTGGTTTTACAGTGGTCTCCTTGTGTCTTAAAGAGTCCTTGGCTATGCCGACTCGGGGACGCTTCGTATGTCATGTGCACTACCTTGTACATGATGGTGCTGTACGATCGAGCCCGTGTAGGCCCCACCACGAAAACTTCGGAAGAAATCTCTATCATATGTTTGTTCCGGCTTATTCTGCAAGCCAATCCTTTGTTTTGTTTCGAGTTGTGGTATTCGAGTTGCTTCGAAGTCAAATGTTGATTCCATACCTTTCCTAAATGGTGTTCTCATACTCCTATGTGAATACTAATCCTTCTCGATAATCGAGTTTGTCATGTCAATCCTTTTTCAACCGGCGTGTTTCTCTTCAAGTGGATCCGATCATTTCAACATCCGCAAGATCAAGTATCAGTTCTTCTCAACGGTGTTCGTTTCATCCGTCCCAAGTTGCCTTTGTTTTTTCCCGCCCTCCCTCCCTTGTTTCTTTAAGGACTAAGATTTCTTAATCAAGTATCCATTTTAGTCATGTGAAGACTCTTCATTCTTGTCTTTGAATGTTCTTATCCGGTGATGCTCATGAAGATACTAACGGAGCCTCAAGTTCATCATTATTCATTCTTTTCTTCTCCGGTGGAACCAAGTCAAGCCTTGTGGACCATATCCTTTTCCTCGTTTCAAATATCTTCTCATGCCGATGCACTTCTTTTGTCATTCCATTTCTCGCTATTCATTGGTTCCGGAGTGCTAAAGATATATCAAGGCTCGTCTTGTCATTCAAGATCAACTCAACTTATTTCGATGTTGTTATCTCAGTCAAGCCGTTTAATTCAACCGGTGCTATCTCCTTTTCAAGAAATCATTCAGCGGTGTATCTTTTGAGTGGGCCCTAACCCACAGGTTTTTCCCAGGATCTTACCTGACTCTTCTATTTTTCTCGGAGCTATCCTAAATTCTTTTGAAGTTTGACGTAAGTATGAATTATCATCAGTCAAATGCCTTTCTCCAAGATCTTTAAAAATCTTTTCATCGTTGGTTCAACTTTTCCATTCTTGTTTATTCCGGAGTATCTCGATATTTCTTGGTGGTGTTTCTCATCGACATTCTCTACATTTGAAGACCGAAGAAGATTTTTCCTCTTAATCTTGCTCCATTCTCTTCAAGATTCATGGTTTTAGTTTGCTGCCATCCTCTCATAATTGGTTTTGATTGTGAGATTTCTTTTCACCCATCCGGAGAAATTCAAGAGTCTTCTTAGTTTGAGTAGCCGGATTCCATCATTTCAGGTTTTTTTCCCTTTCTCAGCTTTGAGTTATCATCCTCCAATCTTACCGGTGCATCATTCAAATATTCTCTAATCAGTCGTGATCCTTTCGTTCTCATGTATCAAATTCCCTCAAGTATCCTGATTCGTTCTCTAATTCTTCCCGGTGTTTATTTATCTTTTCTTCGTTCTTTTTCAATTCTTACGGTGGTTTGCTCAAGTTTCTCTTCCATGGTTATCATAACAATTCTTTCGTTCTTTTCAATCCTACCGGTGTTTCGTTGAAGACCTTATCAAGTTATCGGTGTGTCTCTAAATCCTTTTCAACGAGAATAAGTAGTATGCCAAATCCGTTTGCTCGTCATCAATTTAAATTGATGAAGGATAAGCATGACGTAATTCTTATTCTTGTTTCTTCATAGTGATTAATTCCTTATTCCGGAGGTCCATCAAATTCCTGAATTCAATTGTTTCATCTTCTCTTTTTCCTGGAGTTCCAAGTTCTCTCAATTATTTCACCACGGAGATTCATCTAAATCGGTACAAGGATTCACCTTGTGTTTTCAACTTCTCTTTCCTTCTGTTTGATCATTCTTTTGATTAACGGAGTTCTTCATGAAGGTTCTGCACGATGGTTCATCAAGGATTTAATTCCTTCTCGAAGTGTTCATCAAGATTCTTTTCAGAGGAGCTCAAGTTTTCTTCATCTTGCAATCCAGAGTGCAATTCTTTCACGCATATCTTTTGAGGTGGTGTTATGTCATTCTTGATAATTTCCCTTCGTGCTTCGTGTTACACAAGTTATCAAGATGAGGTATTTTAAATCCACCAATCTCTTGATTGTAGTTATCTTGGGGTATATTTCACATAAAGCTTTCCTTTAAGGATTGTCGCTCTTATGGTATTTATCAATGATCCAAGTTCTTCTTTTATTCCTCCCGGGGAGATAGCTTTCTCGTCTCCTTGTTCTTACCAATCCAATTCTTTTCCCGTGAGTGGCAGGTTGTCACCTCATAATTGAGATGTATTCCATAAGACCATATCAAGCTTATCCTTTTCGTTGTTGGTTTTCCAACAACTCCGTTCGACCCTTCTCCTAAGGATACCTTTTCAAACTCTTTTGTGGCAGAAGTTGGTTTTTCTTCTCCATTCTTTTATTTCAATGATCTATATTCTATTTCTCTCGTCCGGAGGCATTGCGACGTTTCTTTTACCCATCATTCTCGTTTTGTAAAAGATCATATTCTTTCATGCCTTTCCATTTAACCAGGGAGTTGTATCCTTGCAATTCCCTTCTCAACCGGAGTGCTGCCAAAGTTGTTTTTCTTTGTCCATCTTTTCTAACGGAGTGTTTTTCAACTTCGTTCACCTCCGTGTATTTTCCTTTTCGAAATGGTTTACCTTTGCAAGGTTCTTTTGGTTCCACTGTTTGTCAAAGGATCAACTTTAGTTTACCTCTTCTCGTTCTCTTCCGTTTTCCGTCCGGTTGCCATCCTAGATCTCCGGGACGGAGATCCTCTCGTAGTGGTGGAGTGTTGTGACGCCCCAAGACCGGAGGCTTCAGATGCCTTCCGTGGTTTCTGGGGTTCGTCGTGTATTTTTTGGTTCTTTGCATCATGTGCACCATGTGCATCATTGTCATCATGCCAACCCGTTTTTTTTAAACTCAACTAAATAAATTGCATGGATCTTCGGTCCATTTAAATTGAGGGAGTTCCACCTGTGAGCTTCTCTTTATAAACACTATCTCCCGATATTTAGGGAGCTATATTAAAATATTTCTTTTCCGGAATCACACATAACACACTTGCAAAATATTCCATGCTTTTCCGCTTCAAGTTTGTCCTCAAACTTTGCCCATAAATTCTTCTTCACTTTCGAGCTCCTATAAAAATCTCAACATTTTGGATACTCTATAATCAGTCCTAGTTCAAAACCGTTGAATAAATTCAACATTATTTTAATCTTCTCAATACTTCCCATTTATTTCGAACCTGCACCTTTTTATGAGTCGGGAAAATTATCCCCGTCCCTTTTCCTTCTCACCTCTTTTCTTTTCTTCTTTCTTGTTTCTTCTTTCTTTTAGAAGTAGGTATTTTTTTTTTAGAGAGAGAGAGAGCCCAACCCGCAATCCCTTCAGCCGGCGCCCTCCCCGCTGGGCCGGCCTGCTAGGCCCAGCTGCGCTCCAGCAGGCCCAGCCTGCGTGCCCTAACCCTAGGCCTCGGCCTCTCCCGCATCACGCTCTCCCTCTCCCATCGCTCCCTCGGGTCCTCCCGCTACCGCCGCCACTCGCAGAGGAGAGAGACGCTCCCTAGCCTCGATCCCCGCTTCTCCTCTCGTTCCCTCACTGCCGTCGCGCGCACACCCACACACCCACACAGCGCCCCGCAGCCAGCGCTAGGAGCTCGTGTCCCCTGGCCTCCCTCTACTACACCGCTTCGCCGAATCGCCGCTGCCTCCCTGCCTCCGGCGAGGGGCGCTGCCATGTACCTTCTCGTGGACCGCACGGCCATGGAGACCACTGTGCCAGCCCCCAAGCGCGTCGCCCGTGCTCCTTCCTTGCCTCAGACGCCTCGCCGTCTGTCTTTTCGCTGGAGCACACGCCAAGTCCACCTCCGCGGCTACCCGGCGACCTCGACCTTCAAGAACCCCGTGCGTGCGCCCGGATCTCCTCCTCCCCGTTCGTCCTTCTCGCCAGGAGCCCGAGCTCCGCTGGATCCCCCTCGCCCTCGCCATTCAACATCCGGCGTCGCCCTGCTGCTGCGTCCATGGCCTCCGCCAGCCTCCTCCCCGTGCTGACGAACTCCTTCCCAAGATGCTCTCTCCGACCAACTCTGCTGCTGACGCCGCCCGGACCTACTTGCGTCCGCCCGGTTCCCAGCGCCGTCGCGCCTGTTGCCCAGATCCACCATCGTCTGAGTGCTGCTGCCCTGCTGCCTTTTGTTGTCGTTGCCAAGGCCACTGAATCCAGGGATGCAAGACCGCCTCCGTGGAATTTCGCCAAGTACACCACCGACAAGACCAAACAGATGCTCGAACGAGTACCGAACGAAACGCCAAGACCTGCGAGAACGACTTCGTGGACCGACGAGTAGCACGACGACCGTTGTTAGCCAAGTACACCTTCGGATGGCCAAGTTCCTCTTCAAATGTACGACTACACGGTGTTGCACCAAGTACCACGATGCCCGGAGCCCTCGGACCGTCAAGTTTCACTATCACCGACTAGCACGACTACCGTCGCAAAAACGAGACCGTCAAGACCCGACCAACAAGTACCCCGATGAACCAAAACATCTACGATTGTGTACAACTACCGCCGCCGTGATTTTCGACAAGATGTCGTGTGCCTCTATTTCTACTACCGTCCGGGTGATCATGGATGAACGATAGCATGACTACTTTCACTACGACATGAGTACAACTACTACCTCTATGAACGTGGCGAGACCATCTACTTCCGCTAAGAACTTGATCCGTTCCGAAAAGTCTCACCTCGAATGTATAACCCCGAGACGACGCCCATGGACGCATGAATGCATGTTGGATGAGATGCACCCTTTGTCTGCACCGTGTCCGTATTGTCACTCGTTTTCCATGCCACTAACCCGTGGGACACCCGAAATCCGGGAGCGCCCCACCATCTTTTGCACGCATCCGCACACTTCTCCTTTGCATCGGTATCTCAATCGAGTTACCGGAACCGGAACGCTGCCGTGGCACCGTATTCATTATCATTACCGTGGCACCCCTTTTCCTTCCACCACGGTGACAAATGCCTTATAATGCTCTTGTCAACTTTTAATAAAAATTGCATAAACTTGTTCATGTCATCCGCATCATGATAACAACAATTAAAATGTTTAAATTGTTGTTGCAATAAATTGCTAATGCATATGGGGATTTATCGGATTTGTTGTTTGTTATATCCGGCCCCATTTAAATTGTATAAATGGTATAGTTTTGTTTTGATTCACCTCTTGCCATGTTAACCAACATTTAATATTGTTGAGTACCTCAACAAGAGAGAACTAAATAAGTCATGTGGTGTTTTCTTCAATATGCAACTCCGTTGCATATTGAGCTCCACTTAATTTGTAGTGTTGTTTGTTGCACTTTGCCATGCCATGCTTCATTAAACCGGACATGCATCATACTTGATTGTGCATCATGCCATGTTCATGTGTTGATTGTTTACTATGTTGTGTGCTTCTTTCCGGTGATTGCTTCTTCGGGTTGGTTCCGATAACGTCGTGTTTGTGAGGATCCGTTCGACTATGTCAGGTTGTCTTCTTCATGGACTCGTTCTTATTCCTTGCGGGATTTCAGGCAAGATGACCATACCCTCGAAATCACTTATATCTTTGCTTGCTTAGTTGCTCGCTCTTTTGCTATGCCTATGCTACGATGCCTACCACTTGCTTATCATGCCTCCCAAATTGCCATGTCAAACCTCTAACCCACCATATCCTAGCAAACCGTTGATTGGCTATGTTACCGCTTTGCTCAGCCCCTCTTATAGCGTTGCTAGTTGCAGGTGAAGATTGGAGATCGTTCCTTGTTGGAACATTATTTACTTGTTGGGATACCATTATATTTATCTTGTTATGTTAATGCATCTATATACTTGGTAAAGGGTGGAAGGCTCGGCCTTATGCCTGGTGTTTTGTTCCACTCTTGCCGCCCTAGTTTTCGTCATATCGGTGTTATGTTCCCGGATTTTGCGTTCCTTACGCGGTTGGGTAATAATGGGAACCCCTTGACAGTTCGCCTTGAATAAAACTCTTCCAGCAATGCCCAACTTTGGTTTTACCATTCGCCACCTAGCCTTTTCTTTTCCCTTGGGAGTCGCGCTCCTGAGGGTCATCATTATTTTACCCCCCCCGGGCCAGTGCTCCTTTGAGTGTTGGTCCAACCTGTCAGCTGCCGATGGCCACCAGGGGCAACTCTAGGCTGGCCTACCCGTACCTTGGACAATCTGAGTGTGCCCTGAGAAAGAGATATGTGCAGCTCCTATCGGGATTTGTCGGCACATTCGGGCGGTGTTGCTGGTTTAGTTTTACCTTGTCGAAATGTCTTGTAACCGGGATTCTGAGCCTAATCGGGTCTTCCTGCTAGAAGGAATATCCTTCGTTGACCGTGAGAGCTTGTTATGGGCTAAGTTGGGACACCCCTGCAGGGATTTGAACTTTCGAAAGTCGTGCCCGCGGTTATGGGCAGATGGGAATTTGTTAATGTCCGGTTGTAGAAAACCTGAAGTTGACCTTAATTAAAATGAATCAACCGCGTGTGTAACCGTGATGGTCTCTTTCCGGCGGAGTCCGGGAAGTGAACACGGTGTTGGAGTTATGCTTGACGTAGGTTGTTCTAGGATCACTTCTTGATCATAGTTTTATCGACCGTGCTTTGCCTTCTCTTCTCGCTCTCATTTGCGTATGTTAGCCACCATATATGCTAGTCGCTTGCTGCAGCTCCACCTCATACCTTTACCTTACCCATAAGCTTAAATAGTCTTGATCGCGAGGGTGCGAGATTGCTGAGTCCCCGTGGCTCACAGATACTTCCAAAACCAGCTTGCAGGTGCCGATGAGTCCGTGCAGATGACGCAACCAAGCTCAGGAGGAGCTCGATGAAGATCTTGTCCTTTGTGTTGTTTCGTTCTAGTTGATCAGTAGTGGAGCCCAGTTGGGGTCGATCGGGGATCTTTGTAGCATTTGGGGTAGTCTTCTTTTATTTTGGTTCCGTAGTCGGACCTTGATTGTATCTGGATGATGTAATGCTTTATTCATGTAATTGTGTGAAGTGGCGATTGTAAGCCAACTATGTATCTCTTTCCCTTATGTATTACATGGGTTGTGTGAAGATTACCTCACTTGCGACATTGCTTTCAATGCGGTTATGCCTCTAAGTCGTGCTTCGACACGTGGGAGATATAGCCGCATCGAGGGCGTTACAAGTTGGTATCAGAGCCTTCCCCGACCTTAGGAGCCCCCCTGCTTGATCGAATTAGCTGGCGATTTGAGTCTAGAAAAATGTTTCTAGTCTTTTAGGAATTATATATCGGAGAGTTTAGGAATTCTTTTTACTCCCCAGTCCTTTCATCGCTCTGTAAGGCATCCTGACGTAGAGTTTTGACTGTTCTCTTCTCAAATTTCACTAAAAATTTTAGGATCACGCGGGTATCTTGGAATCGTTCCGATCGATTTGTGACGAGAACATTGTTCTAGGTGCCTCCTGTCATTTAGGGGTTGTGGCAGTGTCCTGGGGAGTTGAGCTCCGAGGTGTTGTCGTCACAATTTTATCGTTACAGTTCTGGAATACCTCAATTTAGTTCGCCGACATCGAAAATCTCTTTTATGCAGTTGTTGGTGAGATAACCTCGGCGCCACCCAGTACTGGGGTGGGAGTTCGAGAGTATTGCCATAACTTGTATAACGGATGCTTTTCAAAGGTTGAGGTAGATGATTTCCGAAGGTTTCTTGGTTATGTGTTGAAGGATGGATACAGCTGGATGTAGGATTTGCTAGTTTTGGGTGAGATATTATGCTTCCCCTGTATCCCCAACACCTGATTGCATAACCGGAAAGGTTCGGGAGTTTCATAGGTGGGAATTCAAGTAGCTCCTAGGATTTCTTTCCAACAGATGTATGATACGAAATTGGGGTTCAACGTCTAGTGGTCCGCCTATTCACGGTTGGTTTTACAGTGGTCTTGTTGTGTCTTAAAGAGTCCTTGGCTATGCTGACTCGGGGACGCTTCGTATGTCATGTGCACTACCATGTAGATGATGGTGTTGTACGATCGAGCCCGTGTAGGCCCCACCACGAAAACTTCGGACGAAATCTCTATCATATGTTTGTTCCGGCTTTTCTGCAAGCCAATCCTTTGTTTTGTTTCGAGTTGTGGTATTCGAGTTGCTTCAAAGTCAAATGTGGATTCCATACCTTCCCTAAAGGGTGTTCTCATACTCCTATGTGAATACTAATCCTTCTCGATCATCGAGTTTGTTATGTCAATCCTTTTTACCGGCGTGCTTCTCTTCAAGTGGATCCGATCATTTCAACATCTGCAAGATCAAGTATCAGTTCTTCTCAATGGTGTTCGTTTCATCCATCCCAAGTTGCCTTTGTTTTTCCCGCCCTCCCTCCCTTGTTTTCTTTAAGGACTAAGATTTCTTAATCAAGCATCCATTTTAGTCATGTGAAGACTCTTCATTCTTGTCTTTGAATGTTCTTATCCGGTGATGCTCATGAAGATACTAACGGAGCCTCAAGTTCATCATTATTCATTCTTTTCTTCTCCGGTGGAACCAAGTCAAGCCTTGTTGACCATATCCTTTTCCTCGTTTCAAATATCTTCTCATGCCGATGCACTTCTTTTGTCATTCCATTTCTCGCTATTCATTGGTTCCAGAGTGCTAAAGATATATCAAGGCTCGTCTTGTCATTCAAGATCAACTCAACTTATTTCGATGTTGTTATCTCAGTCAAGCCGTTTAATTCAACCGGTGCTATCTCCTTTTCAAGAAATCATTCAATAGTGTATCTTTTGAGTGGGCCCTAACCCACAGGTTTTTCCCAGGATCTTACCTGACTCTTCTATTTTTCTCGGAGCTATCCTAAATTCTTTTGAAGTTTGACGTAAGTATGAATTATCATCAGTCAAATGCCTTTCTCCAAGATCTTTAAAAATCTTTTCATCGTTGGTTCAACTTTTATATTCTTCTTTATTCCGGAGTATCTCGATAATTCTTGGTGGTGTTTCTCATCGACATTCTCTACATTTGAAGACCGAAGAAGATTTTTCCTCTTAATCTTGCTCCATTCTCTTCAAGATTCATGGTTTTAGTTTGCTGCCATCCTCACATAATTGGTTTTGATTGTGAGATTTCTTTTCACCCATCCGGAGCAATTCAAGAGTCTTCTTAGTTTGAGTAGCCGGATTCCATCATTTCAGGGTTTTTTTCCCTTTCTCAGCTTTGAGTTATCATCCTCCAATCTTACCGGTGCATCATTCAAATATTCTCTAATCAGTCGTGATCCTTTCGTTCTCATGTATCAAATTCCCTCAAGTATCCTGGTTCGTTCTCTAATTCTTCCCGGTGTTTATTTATCTTTTCTTCGTTCTTTTTCAATTCTTACGGTGGTTTGCTCAAGTTTCTCTTCCATGGTTATCATAACAATTCTTTCGTTCTTTTCAATCCTACCGGTGTTTCGTTGAAGACCTTATCAAGTTATCGGTGTGTCTCTAAATCCTTTTCAACGAGAATAAGTAGTATGCCAAATCCGTTTGCTCGTCATCAATTTAAATTGATGAAGGATAAGCATGACGTAATTCTTATTCTTGTTTCTTCATAGTGATTAATTCCTTACTCCGGAGGTCCATCAAATTCCTGAATTCAATTGTTTCATCTTCTCTTTTTCCTGGAGTTCCAAGTTCTCTCAATTATTTCACCACGGAGATTCATCTAAATCGGTACAAGGATTCACCTTGTGTTTTCAACTTCTCTTTCCTTCTGTTTGATCATTCTTTTGATTAACGGAGTTCTTCATGAAGGTTCTGCACGATGGTTCATCAAGGATTTAATTCCTTCTCGAAGTGTTCATCAAGATTCTTTTCAGAGGAGCTCAAGTTTTCTTCATCTTGCAATCCAGAGTGCAATTCTTTCACGCATATCTTTTGAGGTGGTGTTATGTCATTCTTGATAATTTCCCTTCGTGCTTCGTGTTACACAAGTTATCAAGATGAGGTATTTTATATCCACCAATCTCTTGATTGTAGTTATCTTGGGGTATATTTCACATAAAGCTTTCCTTTAAGGATTGTCGCTCTTATGGTATTTATCAATGATCCAAGTTCTTCTTTTATCCTCCTGGGGAGATAGCTTCTCGTCTCCTTGTTCTTACCAATCCAATTCTTTTTCCCGTGAGTGGCAGGTTGTCACCTCATAATTGAGATGTATTCCATAAGACCATATCAAGCTTATCCTTTTCGTTATTGGTTTTCCAACAACTCCGTTCGACCCTTCTCCTAAGGATACCTTTTCAAACTCTTTTGTGGCAGAAGTTGGTTTTTCTTCTCCATTCTTTTATTTCGATGGTCTATATTCTATTTCTCTCGTCCGGAGGCATTACGACATTGTTCTTTTCACCCATCATCTTGTTTTGTCAAAGATCATATTCTTTTCATGCCTTTCCATTTAACCAAGGAGTTGTATCCTTGCGTCCCTTCTCAACCGGAGTGCTGCCCAAAGTTGTTTTTCTTTGTTCCTCTTTTCTAACAGAGTGTTTTTCAACTTCGATCACCTCCGTGGTATTATTCCTTTCAACTTGTTCAACCTTTGCAAGGTTCTTTGGTTTCACTTGTTTGTCAAAGGAGCAACTTAGTTTTACCTCTTCTCTCTCTCTTCCGTGTTTTCCCTCCGGTGCCATCCTAGATCTTGGGACAAGATCCTCTCATAGTGGTGGAGTGTTGTGACGCCCCAAGACCGGAGCTTCAGATGCCTTCCGTGGTTTCCGGGTTTCATCGTGTGTATTGTTTGGTTCTTTGCATCATGTGCATTGCATCATGTCATCATGCAACCCGTTTTAAAACTCAACTAAATAAATTGCATGGATCTTCAGTCCATTTAAACCGAGGGAATTCACATGGTGATTCTCTTTATAACATATCCTCCCAATATTAGGGAGCTATATCAAATATTCCATTTTCAGAATCACCTATAACACACTTGCAAATAATCACATGCCTTTTTCCGCTTCAAGTTTGGTCCTCAAACTTTGCCCATAAATTCTTCCTTCACTTTCCGGAGCTCCATAATAAAATCTCAATATTTTTGGCCACTCTTAAATCTAGTCCTAGTTCAAACCCGTTGGAATTAAATTCAAACGAGTTTGAATTTTACATCTTTCAATCTTCACCTTTTCTATTTTCTCGGAACAAGCATATTTTTGTGAGTTCGGGAAAATTATCCCCGTGCCCAAATCCTGTCTCCACCCTTCTTTTCTTTTTCTTTCCTTTGTTGTTTTTTTCCTTCTTTTTTTTGGGCAATAGAAGTGATGTTAAGAGAGAGAGAGAGAGCCCAACCCCGCAATCCCTTCAGCCGGCGCCCTCCCCGCTGGGCCGGCCTGCTAGGCCCAGCTGCGCTCCAGCAGGCCCAGCCTGCGTGCCCTAACCCTAGGCCTCGGCCTCTCCCGCATCGCTCTCTCCCTCTTGCATCGCTCCCTCGGGTCCTCCCGCTACCGCCGCCACTCGCAGAGGAGAGAGATGCTCCCTAGCCTCGATCCCCGCTTCTCCTCTCGTTCCCTCACCGCCGTCACGCGCGCACACACACACACCCACACAGCGCCCCGCAGCCAGCGCTAGGAGCTCGTGTCCCCTGGCCTCCCTCTACTACACCGCTTCGCCAGATCGCCGCTGCCTCCCTGCCTCCGGCGAGGGGTGCTGCCATGTACCTTCTCGTGGACCGCACGGCCATGGAGACCACCGTGCCGGCCCCCAAGCGCGTCACCCGTGCTCCTTCCCTGCCTCAGACGCCTCGTCGTCCGTCTTTTTGCTGGAGCACACGCTAAGTCTACCTCCGCGGCTACCCGGCGACCTCGACTTTCAAGAACCCCGTGCGTGCGCCCGGATCTCCTCCTCCCCGTTCGTCCTTCTCGCCGGGAGCCCGAGCTCCGCTGGATCCCCCTCGCCCTCGCCGTTCAACATCCGGCGTCGCCCTGCTACTACGTCCATGGCCTCCGCCAGCCTCCTCCCCGTGCTGACGAACTCCTTCCCGAGCTGCTCTCTCCGACCAACTCTGCTGCTGACGCTGCCCGGACCTACTTGCGTCCGCCCGGTTCCCAGCGCCGTCGCGCCTGTTTCCCAGATCCACCATCGACTGCGTGCTGCTGCCCTGCTGCCTTTTGTTGTCGTTGCCAAGGCCACTGAATCCAGGGATGCAAGACCGCCTCCGTGGAATTTCGCCAAGTACACCACCGACAAGACCAAACAGATGCTCGAATGAGTACCGAACGAAACGCCAAGACCTACGAGAACGACTTCGTGGACCGACGAGTACCACGACGACCGTTGTTCACCAAGTACACCTTCGGATGGCCAAGTTCCTCTTCAAATGTACGACTACACGGTGTTGCGCCAAGTACCAAGATGCCCGGAGCCCTCAGACCGTCAAGTTTCCCTATCACCGACTAGCACGACTACCGTCGCAAAAACGAGACCGTCAAGACCCGACCGAAAAGTACCCCGACGACCCTGAACATCTACGATTGTGTACAACTACCGCCGCCGTGATTTTTGACAAGATGTCGTGTGCCTCTATTTCTACTACCGCCCCGGTGATCACAGATGAACGATAGCATGACTACTTCCACTACGACATGAGTACAACTACTATCTCTATGAACATGGCGAGACCGTCTACTTCCGCTAAGAACTTGATCCGTTCCGAAAAGTCTCACCTCGAAGGTATAACCCCGAGATGACGCCCGTGGACGCATGAATGCATGAATGCATGTTGGATGAGATGCACCCTTTGTCTGCACCGTGTCCGTATTGTCACTCGTTTTCCATGCCAGTAACCCGTGGGACACCCGGAATCCGGGAGCGCCCCACCATCTTTTGCACGCATCCGCACACTTCTCCTTTGCATCGGTATCTCAATCGAGTAACCGGAACCGGAACGCTGTCGTGGCACCATTTTCATTATCGTTGCCGTGGCACCCCTTTTCTTTCCACCACGGTGACAAATGCCTTATAATGCTCTTGTCAACTCTTAATAAAAATTGCATAAACTTGTTCATGTCATCCGCATCATGATAACAACAATTAAAATGTTTAAATTGTTGTTGCAATAAATTGCTAATGCATATGGGGATTTATCGGATTTGTTGTTTGTTATATCCGGCCCCATTTAAATTGTTTAAATGGTATAGTTTTTTTTGATTCACCTCTTGCCATGTTAACCAACATTTAATATTGTTGAGTACCTAAACGAGAGAGAACTAAATAAGTCATGTGGTGTTTTCTTCAATATGCAACTCCGTTGCATATTGAGCTCCACTTAATTTGTAGTGTTGTTTGTTGCACTTTGCCATGCCATGCTTCATTAAACCGGACATGCATCATACTTGGTTGTGCATCATGCCATGTTCATGTGTTGGTTGTTTACTATGTTGTGTGCTTCTTTCCGGTGATTGCTTCTTCGGGTTGGTTCCGATAACGTCGTGTTTGTGAGGATCCGATCGACTACGTCTGTTTGTCTTCTTCATGGACTCGTTCTTCTTCCTTGCGGGATTTCAGGCAAGATGACCATACCCTCGAAATCACTTCTATCTTTGCTTGCTTAGTTGCTCGCTCTTTTGCTATGCCTATGCTACGATGCCTACCACTTGCTTATCATGCCTCCCAAATTGCCATGTGAAACCTCTAACCCACCATATCCTAGCAAACCATTGATTGGCTATGTTACCGCTTTGCTCAGCCCCTCTTATAGCGTTGCTAGTTGCAGATGAAGATTGGAGATCGTTCCTTGTTGGAACATTATTTACTTGTTGGGATACCATTATATTTATCTTGTTACGTTAATGCATCTATATACTTGGTAAAGGGTGGAAGGCTCGGCCTTATGCCTGGTGTTTTGTTCCACTCTTGCCGCCCTAGTTTCCGTCATATCGGTGTTATGTTCCCGGATTTTGCGTTCCTTACGCGGTTGGGTAATAATGGGAACCCCTTGACAGTTCTCCTTGAATAAAACTCTTCCAGCAATGCCCAACTTTGGTTTTACCATTCGCCACCTAGCCTTTTCTTTTCCCTTGGGAGTCGCGCTCCTGAGGGTCATCATTATTTTACCCCCCCCCCCGGGCCAGTGCTCCTCTGAGTGTTGGTCCAACCTGTCAGCTGCCGGTGGCCACCAGGGGCAACTCTAGGCTGGCCTACCCGTACCTTGGACAATCTGAGTGTGCCCTGAGAAAGAGATATGTGCAGCTCCTATAGGGATTTGTCGGCACATTCGGGCGATGTTGCTGGTTTAGTTTTACCTTGTCGAAATGTCTTGTAACCGGGATTCCGAGTCTGATCGGGTCTTCCTGCTAGAAGGAATATCCTTCGTTGACCGTGAGAGCTTGTTATGGGCTAAGTTGGGACACCCCTGCAGGGATTTGAACTTTCGAAAGTCGTGCCCGCGGTTATGGGCAGATGGGAATTTGTTAACGTCCGGTTGTAGAAAACCTGAAGTTGACCATAATTAAAATGAATCAACCGCGTGTGTAACCGTGATGGTCTCTTTCCGGCGGAGTTCGGGAAGTGAACACAGTGTTGGAGTTATGCTTGACGTAGGTTGTTCTAGGATCACTTCTTGATCATAGTTTCTCGATCGTGCTTTGCCTTCTCTTCTCGCTCTCATTTGCGTATGTTAGCCACCATATATGCTAGTCGCTTGCTGCAGCTCCACCTCATACCTTTACCTTACCCATAAGCTTAAATAGTCTTGATCGCGAGGGTGCGAGATTGCTGAGTCCCCGTGGCTCACAGATTACTTCAAAAACCAGCTTGCAGGTGCCGATGAGTCCGTGCAGATGACGCAACCAAGCTCAGGAGGAGCCCGATGAAGATCTTGTCCTTTATGTTGTTTCGTTCTAGTTGATCAGTAGTGGGGCCCAGTTGGGGTCGATCGGGGATCTGTGTAGCATTTGGGGTAGTCTTCTTTTATTTTGGTTCCGTAGTCGGACCTTGATTGTATTTGGATGTTGTAATGCTTTATTCATGTAATTGTGTGAAGTGGCGAGTGTAAGCCAACTATGTATCTCTTTCCCTTATGTATTACATGGGTTGTGTGAAGATTACCTCACTTGCGACATTGCTTTCAATGCGGTTATGCCTCTAAGTCGTGCTTCGACACGTGGGAGATATAGCCGCATCGAGGGCATTACAAAGAACTAGGTAAAGAGTTGGTGCGCACCAAAATGAAGATCTTCAGAACAAAGAACAACTTTCAGTGGCTAAACAGAAGAGGCATTATCCGATTGATACAACAATTTTCTATGTATATCCATTACCATTGGTTTCATCATTCCTGAAAATGAGTACACACTACAAAGTGGATGTTTAAAAATGAGTGACTGGCAACTTATAAAATGTTTTGAACTGTTATACATTCATAATGGTGCCTTGGTTAGAAGGGCTTGATATTATGCCTAAGGCTATAACCATAAAACAAGGTTAAGAAACCTGAAAATGAGAAGTAGCTTATCCATAAGCCAATAATATCAACAATTTCATGTTTTGTGGGGCATAAAATTCTATTATTCTCAAGGGGCTTCCATACTACAGAGAGAGAAAATCGCCTCTGCTTAGTGTCTCACACACCATCCGCAAAGCCTCTGAAGAACTAAGTACAGTCATTCAACACAGCTGCTCAAGTTAGACACACGAGTTGTGGTGCACCTCTCCTCTTTGGTGTAAATAAATTCCGCTGCCTCTAATGCCTAGTATCTACGAAGATATGAATGAATGAATATTTCTCACAGAGTAGTGCATAACTTGGTGCTGACAAGTGACAGCCCCCTAGCTACTTCTTATCGAATCTTGGATCCCTTCAGTACCATCTCCATTGCTTTTATAGAAGAAGTCAATCCAGCCATCCCACCATGCATGTTTGCACCCTATGAACTTTGTCATATTTGCTTAGTTACCATTGGCTAAGCTGAAAAGACTAGTGAACTTCTTGACTTCACACCTTCCTCTCTTCCAAGTACGCGACTCCCTCTGTCGAAAAAAAGTACCTAACTAGCCTTGAAGTCTCAGTTCTATTCTTTGAAACCAACATGGTCTTTATGGCATATAATGATAGTGATCACATTTTAACCACATTAGTTACCACAAGGCATGTATTTATATCCATCAATTCGATCCACTAAAGCAACAACCCAGCGCCAACCAATATCCTCACATATCTAGAGAGGAGGTAAGGTGACTGCTTGGCTCGATACGACCGAGTGCTTTCACTATGGATCGAAGGAAACAATGAACTTCAATGTTCTAGCCATGATATCGATTAGGTCCTTCAAAAGATTCATATTAGATGATGAAAATACTTGAATGTGACAAGATTGAGCTTAGACGCTTGACTATTCGTCTCTGGCGGGCAGCTTGTAGAATAGAATGTACAATTATTCCGTGTACAAGTTGCTTGATGTTGTTGGAACATATAATTTTCATACATATATTCCATTTAGAAATATAAAGCGTAATAAAGACATATGCTTTAGATTGGTCATTTTGTTAGCCGACCCCCGCGCCGCCTCTCTCGGGCGACGCAGGGGAACACCACCGGCACTGCCACTACCCTCCCTCCTGTCCCCATCTCTTATTGTCGCCGCCGGAGGAGCACGCCGATGAACCTCATGTTGGTTCCTAGGAGGGCGGTGGCGCGTCATCTAGCAATGGCATCCCATGTCTGTCCTATCCGTTGGGTGTTGTCGCGGTGGCTACTCCTTGTGGATGGCGGCTCTGGTTCAGCGACGTGGGGCATGTACACCGAGGCGCGGTGGCGTGCACACTGGTGTGGCACAATAGGCTTGCAGCAGTCGTCCGACGGTGCCTGCTCTAGATCTAGTCACCTTATCTCCTTCCCCTGCTCGGTGGGCTCTGTCGTAGGGATCTGAGTCACTAACTTGTCGGTCCTCAATGCGGATGGACCTGCGGGTGGGGATTCAGATCACAAGAATTCCTAGCCAGCTATGGTCGGCTACAATGGCGGCGACGCCTGAGAGCGTCATCCCCCCCCCATGGAGATGTTAGTCAGATCTGCTTCTACCTCCGCCACGCCATGTGTCTCCCGGGTAAAAGCTCTAACTAAGGTGGTGGTGATGACGCCTTCGGTATTGTTCCTTTCTTGAAGGCGTCGCCTTGGGAGATACTTGACTAGTGGACTCCGTTGGGTTGGTGTTGGCGGCAATATAGATCAAGAGGTGGTGCGGTGTGGCATCTAGCGCATTAGCGACGGTAGGTATCAGTGGCGTGGCAGCGGGGTCTCGGCTTTGGACATGTGTTGATGGATGCTCATAGAGTGGTGCCGTTTTCTGGCATCATGGTAGCATAGACAACAATTGAGTCTGGCAAGGTCAATCCGGCGATCTCTCCCGGAGTTGGAATGTCAGAAGATAGTAGCGATGGATTCTAGAGCGTGTGCATGCGGTGCATGTTGAGAGTCTAGTAAACCTGTTGGTGCTCTCGGCTCACTGTGGGGCGGCTTGGTGAGGCCATTGGACTCGATTGTATGCATTGGTGCGAGGTCAGGGCACATCATCAAACTAGTAGGGTTTTTCTTATGAAAATATCATATCCATTATAAAGATTCACCGAAAATACAAAGCACCCCAAACATAATAAAAATTACATTGAGGTCCATGGACAACCAAACAACCATTGCCGCCGCGAGAATGAGCCGCCGACGCACCGTTGTCGCCGCTCCCATACCAGAGCAGGCCTAACCTTGTCAATGACAGCCTAGAAGTATTCGTGCATGTGCCCATAAGGACCAGCGTTCGAGAGCCACAATCGTTGCCATTGAAACCTTGAATGATCTGAAGAACCTGACACCAAATCTCGTCATTGCGTACACACGACGAGAAACCCTAACCTCGCCGCTCCGAGGAGCTGGTAGGAATGTACGCCGAAGCATCGTCTAATCCATCCTGGCGAATAAACTTGAGGAGGATCGGATCCCGAAAGACTAACTCGCAGAAGAAGTGCCGCCATCCATCCGAGCGCCCCCCTTGCAAGAACCAAAACCCTACCTATCTAAGCCGAGGCACCAAGAATACCCTCCCAGCCGCCGGAGCGGCAGGCGGAGGGGAGACAAATCCACGGGCTCACCGGCGAAGATGGCTATATAAATCGCCAGGAAAGTGGTTTTGGGTTGATCCATGTGTATTTGTTTTATTAGACTCTATTGAATAATGCTAAAGATGTTTGTGTGGATCACTCGATGCAGAGGCGAGGTTGTCCTCCGTTTCGGCAAAAAATAAGGGCGTACACACATATATCACTAGTACACTACCAAAGGCACACTTCCACACATAATTTACAAATGTTTGGAGCCGTGGAGGTTTAAAATTGACGAAGTCGTGAATAGCGTCTCATTGTTGACAATTGTTGCTTAGGGCATGTACATCAGTTTAGACGTGTGTTATCTGCAACGATCCTCCATGTCACCTGTAGACAGTGGTAAAAACACCTCATACAATGGACCGTCCTTTCTTACTATCTGTAACACCTAAAATTAATAGATATGTTAATTAGCCTACGAAGTTAAATCCCATCCATCTCCGGCCGACCCCACCGCTCCTACACTGTACAAAAGGGGCAGTTGCCATTCTTACAGATGCACTCGATACAACGCCAGGAAGGCCGTCGGCAGTGAGCGATTTTCAAGCGTTGCAGATCGTCGTTAATTCTATCGATGGGATCTTTCTCTCTTCTCAATTTCTCTCACCCACGTCATCTAAAATCCTAGCTGTAACCTCTTATAGACAGATGATTGCACATCGTTGTACATGCCCTTAAAAAACGGTCCATCTTCGTAAGACATGCATGATATCAAACCTAAGATTCGATCTTGGTGAACTATTGGTACGTATCAACTACCTCCACGAACCACACAAGATATAAATCATCCTTGTATGTACTCTTTTCATTGAGACTGGAGTTTAATGAAGACACAATTGATGAAGCAAAGAGGTGGGTGCACACTCATAAACTTGGTTCCTCATACACTCGGCAGTCAAGGAACCATAACAAGGCTTTACAGAAGTAAAGTCAACTTAGTCGCTGGATAATACTCAGGCTGCTAGCCTCTACATCATCGGTGCCTACTGATCTGACCAGAGGAAGTGGAGGAAGAGTGCTGGTACTTAACATGTCTGGTCAAGTTAGACGCACGAGTTGAGGTGCAATTTTCATGGATGTTATAAATAAAATCCCGGTGCCTCCAGTGCCCAATATCTACAATGAGATGAATCAGGAATATCAGGATCTGATCCTTTCAGTATCATCTCCATCGTTTCCTTTTCTAAAAAAAATCATCTCCATCGTTTTTATAGAGGAAGTTGATCCAGGACTTTTTGCTACTATCTTCAAGTCATTGGACTAAATTGTAAAAGAACTCTTTAGACTTCACACCTAGTACCTGACTTCCCTTCAAGTCTCAGTTATGTACTTCTTCTTTTTCTTTGAAACCATCATGGTCTTTGTGACCTACAATAATATCGATCACAACCACATGGCATGTATTTGGCTCCATCAATTTTATCCAGTAGTGTCTGCACAACTCATATCTCCTGAAGCAGTTTATGTACTGTTTTATTTGTATACAATTAATCAAGCACTTTATCTGCACCTGAAGCACTTTATATACAACACATGCATTGATCAGTTGAAATGGAAAGCGACGGTTCAGGCGTGTCAAAGAGCTCGGGTGCAGGCTGAAAATAAAGAGAGCTAGGGGCACATATAAAAAGGAACTGGGCAATTAGCCAAGGACCTTGATAATACCGCAAGTGTCGTTCGTTTTATCTGGGAATCATACACACTAAAGATCATGTAAAAAATACTGAAGATGACATCAGGCACAATCAGAGAAAGCTTGTGAAGTTCTCTCTTGATACAGACTCCATGTCAACCATGTCTTGGCCCTCAGACATAGATCCACAAGCCACCAGATTTCCTGCAACATCCAAGGTTTTCTGTTAAATCGTTTCCCTATGGAACAACAAATACATGGTCCAACAGAAATGGTGTGCATGGGCTGCAAGAAACCAGATAGATCGCGGATATTTTAGGAATTCCACGTGGAAGAGGTTGAGAAAACTGATATACTTAAACCAATGGATCACTGTTAAACGGTAGGCTTGTATCTTTGTAACGTGACATGTGTGTCATGATGGTATATGCGCGTGTGTATTGGAATCTAGGCAGGTAGTTAGAGTAGATATGATCTCATCTCTTGTATAGCTTGGAGTATGGGTCAAGACTACCAACTACCTGCCGATCTTGTAAACTTGCTGAGTTATATAAACACGCACGCGTCCCAGCAAAATTGCATACACTTCCACACCTCAAATCTTTCATGGTAACCAGAGCCATCCTCGAGCTCATCCATGGTAGCGTCTTGAAGTTCCTTCCCATCCTCGCCATTTGTTCACGCCGCCACCGAGAAGCTCACGAAGGGCAATCAAGCACTATGGCGGGAGACCATGCTCTCGGCAATCCGGGGGCACAGATGGTCAAGTACCTCGATGTCGAGCAACCACCACCACCCATGCAGATCGATGTGACTGCATCTGACGACAAGACCATGGCGAAGGTGCCGAACCTTGAGTTCCAAGCCTGGTATGCACAAGATCAACAAGCCTTCTCCTATCTCCTGACGACTCTTCCTCTTGAGATAGCCATCCAGGTCACGTCTTGCCACACCTCAGCAGAGCTATGGAATACGGTTGAAGGGTTGCTTGCATCCCACACCCGTTCCCAGACCACCAATGTTCGCATCGCCCTCGCAAACTTGCAGAAGGGCAACTCCTCCATCACTAACTATGTTAGGAAGATCAAGTCCCTCTGCGACAAGCTGATAGCCACAGGGAAGAGGGTGGATGAGGACGACATCGTCTCACACATCCTGGCCGGGCTCGAAGAAGACTTCGATCTGGTGGTGTCTGCCATGTGTTCCTGGGTGGAGCCGGTCACCGTGGCTGAGCTGTTCTCACAGCTGCTTAGCTTCGAAACGAGGCTGGGTCTCCGAGGCGGAGGGCCACAATCCTCTGCCAACGCTGCTATCCAAGGTCGCAAACCTGGTGGCGGCGGTGGTGATCACGGCCGTAGACAAGGCGGCAACGGTGGTGACCGCGGTGGGCGCGGCTACCCCCGATCAGGAGGTCGCGGCGGTGGCACACACAACAATAGCAATGGCAGCAGCGGAGGCAACTACACCAACAACCATGACTCTGCACCCAGGGTCCAGTGCTAGATCTGTGCCAAGATGGGTCACCCAGCCTGGAAGTGCTGGAAACGCTACGACGAATCCTACCAAGGTGTGGAGGAGAAATCGGCCAACCTTGCTGCACCGAAGTATGGGGTGGACACCAACTGATACTTGGAAAGTGGTGCCACCAACCACATCACAGGAGACGTGGAGAAGCTGACAGTGTGAGACCGCTACACTGGAAATGAGCAGATTCATACTGCGAGTGGATGAGGTATGGTTATTAGACACATTGGCATTCAGCTATTCATACCCAAGATCATGATTTTCATCTAAATAATATACTTCACGTACCCGAAGCAAACAAAACCCTAATCTCTGCAAGTCGTCTTGCTGTTGACAACAATTCCTTCGTTGAAATTCATCCCTATTCTTTTTTTGTAAATGATCGGGGAACGAGGAGGGTCCTTCTCCAAGGCAAGGGTAGAAGAGGTCTATACCATGTTAAACACACGGGACAAGGCGCCAAGAAGCAAGCGCTCAGTGTCACACCCTCCTCGGATAGGTGGCACCGGCATCTAGGACATCCTTCATCTACTATTGTTAGCAAAATAATTAGTCAGAATAAGCTACCGTGTGTCAAGCTGTTCAACAGCAATTTTATTTGTGATTCTTGTCAAAAAGGCAAAAGCCATCAGCTGCCTTATCCAAAATCAATAAGTGAATCAAAGTTTCCTTTGGAGCTTATTTTTCCGATGTGTGGGGACCTGATGTTGAGTCTATAGGTAGAAAGAAATACTATGTGAGCTTCATAGATGATTTCAGTAAGTTCACATGGATCTACCTAATCAAACATAAGTGATAAGTTTTTCAAAAAATTCATGACTTCCAAAAACTCGTTGAGAGACAATTTGATCGCAAGATTCTTGCCCTTTAGACTGACTCGGGGGGGGGGGGGGGGTATGTCAAGTTAAATTCCTTTTTTACTCACATTGGCATATCACACCATGTCTCTTGTCCTCATGCTCACCAGCAAAACGGGTCAGCTGAACAAAAACATAGACACATTGTCGAAGTTGGACTCTCCCTCCTAGCTCAAGCATCCATGCCTCTGAAGTTTTGGGATGAGGCCTTCATTGCAGCCACTTATCTCATTAACAGGGCTTCCAAGCAAAGTCATCAAGTTTGAAACACCTCTTGAGAAACTATCCCATGAAAAACCCAATTATTCTACTCTTCGGATCTTTGGGTGCGCCTGCTGGCCAAACCTACGCCCTTACAATACACACAAGCTCCAATTTCTCTCAAAACAGTGTGCCTTCTTGGGGTATAGTAATCTTCATAAAGGTTTTAAGTGTTTAGACATCTCAACTGGGCGAGTCTATATCTCCAGAGACACGGTTTTTGATGAAATCGTGTTTCCCTTTGCTGCCTTGCACCCAAACGCAGGGGCTCGTCTTCAAGCAGAAATTCTTCTACTGCCTCCAGAGCTTCTCAATCCAACTGATCAAGGGGGTGAAATAAATGTCGATGATCATTTGCTTAATAGCCGTTCCGATGCTACTAATGAAAACAGTGAAAAACAAATGCTATTCTAAACCATGATTTTATGCAGCACCAAAGTTGTACAGGCGCTGGACACGAGGCTGGTACAGCTGCCAGCACTGATAGCACCGATCCCGAGCGATTTGGTGTAGAAGGAGCAGGCAGGACCAGCGCGGACCCCGGGAGTGATTTGCCGCCGCCAACCGTGCATGGTGGATCCAGCCCGTTAGTGCGCGCCACGCAGTCTGGCGTGTCAGTGTGGTCGGGCGGGGATGACACACCCACGTCGTCACGTGTGACATGTCGAGAGCCAGCTGGGGCTGAGGCGTCGGCCCCACAGCGCAATGATGGCGCCTACAGCCCGGTGAGTGCCCGTGATCACGGGTCGCCATCATCACCCGATAGTTCGCGGGAGACCGCGGATTCCCAACTGACCGATCGCGCGGCTATCGAGGGTGATTCACTGCCGCCATCCGTGTCAGTACGAGGAATGGGATCCTCTATGGCTGCTACCAGATCTGCTGTGGCTACACCAACTATAACCACGCGGGTCACTCGTTCACAGCGAGGTATTAACAAACCCCTAGTGCCCAAGGATGGCACGGTCAGGTATGACAAAAACTTTAAGTTTGTGAACTTTGCAGCTACTGGTGAGCCACAGAATGTGCTAGAAGCCTTGCATGATAAAAATTGGAAAAATGCTATGAGTATTGAGTATGATGCTTTAATGAAGAACAACACCTGGCACTTAGTTCCACCGAAGCCAGGGAGGAATATTACAGACTATAAATGGGTATACAAAATTAAAAAGAAGGTAGATGGAACAATAGATAGATATAAAGCTATGCTAGTAGCTAAAGGTTTCAAACAACATTATGGCATTGATTATGAGGACACATTTAGTCCAGTAGTGAAGGCTGCTACTATCAGACTTAGTTCTGTCTGTTGCTATTTCCAGGGGATGGAATCTTCGCCAATTGGATGTTCAGAATGCGTTTCTACATGGTGTTCTCGAGGAAGAGGTATGCGGCAACCACCAGGCTTTGAAAGTAGCTCCAGACCTAACCATGTATGCAGGTTGGATAAAGCCTTGTATGGTTTAAAGCAAGCACCAAGGGCATGGTATTCAAGACTGAGCCTCAAGTTGCAACAGCTTGGAGTCTGCCCATCAAAGGGAGATACTTCCTTATTCTTCTTCAAGAAAGGAAAGGTGATCATATACATGTTGATTTATGTTGATGACATAATTGTAGCAAGCTCCTCACAAGATTCCACATTAGCCTTTCTAAGAAACTTAAAAAGTGAATTTGACCTAAAAGATTTGGGAGAGTTGCACTACTTCTTAGGCATTGAAGTAAAGAAGGTGCGAGATGGTATTTTGCTCACCCAAGAGAAATATGCTTCTGATGTTTTAAGTCGTGTAGGAATGAGGGATTGTAAACCTTCTAGTACACCTATGTCAACCACAGAAAAAATTTCATTGAATGAAGGCAAACTGCTAAGTCTAGAAGAGGGAACAAAATATCGAAGTATAGTTGGAGCACTTCAATATCTTACATTAACAAGACCTGACATATCATTCTCAATTAATAAGGTGTGTCAGTTCTTGCATGCACCAATCTCTTTGCATTGGACAACTATGAAGAGAATACCGAGATACATTCGGGGAAGCACTGGAGTAGGACTAAGTATATGCAGGTCTCCATCAACTACAGTAAGTGCCTTCTCTGATGCAGATTGGGCGGGATGTCTAGATGATAGAAAGTCCACAGGGGGCTTTGCAATGTTTCTTGGCTCCAACCTTGTGTCATGGCAAGCAAAGAAACAAGCAACTGTCTCAAGATCAAGTACTGAGGGAGAATACAAGTCACTAGCAAATGCTACTGCTGAGGCAATGTGGGTGAAAACACTACTTGATGAGTTGGGTGTCTATAGACCACATGTGTCACGCCTATATGGTGTGATAATCTAGGAGCAACATACCTTTCTGCAAATCATGTGTTTCATGCAAGGACAAAACACATAGGGATTGATTTTCATTTTTTTCGAGAAAGAGTTGCTCAGAAGAAGTTAGAGATAAAGTTCATCCCAACCGAAGATCAAGTAGCTGATGGGTTTACCAAACCACTGCAAGTTCGACAGCTTCAAGCCTTCAGAAACAATCTAAACCTTGATATGTTAAGATTGAGGGAGGATGTTAAACGATAGGCTTGTATCTTTGTAACGTGACATGTGTGTCATGATGGTATATGCATATATGCGTGCGTATTGTAATCTAGGCAGGTAGTTAGAGTAGATATGATCTCATCTCTTGTATAGCTTGGAGTATGGGTCAAGATTACCAACTACCTACCGATCGTAAACTTGTTGAGTTATATAAACATGCATGCGTCCCTGCAGAATTGCATACGCTTCCACGCCTCAAATCTTTCAATCACCATTATCCAACATCTCATTATCAGGATTTTCTAACACATCAAACTCGTTGATCTGCAATGTAAACAAAACTAGTTGATCTGTAGAATACACACCAATGTCCAACAAATGAACGGATAGCTAAAGTAAATGCAAGCATAACCTAAGCCTATACTATCATATCCAGGAATAAATTCAACTATACACAAGTAGACTGTCTGGATTACGCATTGGGTGTGTAAGCATGTACATGAACTAGACCAAGAACTACAGACGACCATATAGACGAGTTGTTGGAGATGCTCTTATGTCGGTTGTTATACACAAGCAATCGTAGTATCAGCTATACTCACGTCCCACGAACATCGCGACAACGGGTCATTACATCAAGGAATCATGACAAGGCTTTAGAGACGTCAAATCAACTCGGCTACCCGATCGTAGAATATAGAAGAGGCTTCTGGCCTCTGCATCAGTAGTGCCTACTGATCTGACCCGGGTACTAATCATCCCCAAGTACAATTACTTAACCCTCAAGCTACACCTCCTAACCTGGGCGTGAATAGATTCATGATGCCTCTAATTCCCAGTATCTACAAAGAGATATGAGAGTGTTTTTCTACACCCAATGATGAATGTCCCTCACAAAGCAATACATAATATGGTTCCGACCACACCCTAGTTACTTCTTGCTAGATCTTGGAACCCCTTCAGTATCATCTCCATTGCTTTTATAGAAGTCGATCTAGCCATTCCATAATGCATGCTTGGCCCACGTGAAGTTTCTCCTACTTCTCTTAACTGACATTGGACCACACTGAAAACACTAGCCAACCCCTTAACTTCACACCTTCCTCTTCTCCAAGTAGATAACTCCCCTTCAACTCCCAGTTCCGTTCTTTCTTAACAGCTATTGGTCTTTATGACTTGCAATAATATCGATCACCTTTTAACCACGTTAGTGAACACATGGCATGTATCTAGATCCACCAATTTAATCCACTAGTGCATGTACAACTCATATCTCATGAATCATGTTTTTTGTACTGTTTTATTACTTTGTACGTATATCTGAGACCATATATATTAGATACAGAGTATAGGCCTTGATCAATTGTAACACAAACAAGCAATCAAGTGCTTTATCTGCACCAGAAGCACTTTATATACATCACATTCATTGATCAACTGAAATGGAATGTTTGAGACTGCAGATGTGACGGTTTAGGCATGTCAACGAAGAGCTTGAGTGCAAGCTGGAAATAAGAGATCTTTGGGCATAGATTAAAAGGAACTGACCACTTGGCCAAGGACCTTCATAAGGTCATGAATCATAAACACTAAAGATGGCATCAGGCACAATCAGAGAAAGCTATGAGGTGCTCTCTTGATACAAAAACCCTTGTCAACCACATTCACATCTTGTCCCTCGACATAGATGCACAAGTCACTAGAGTTACTGTAACTTGCAATATTTACTGTTAAATCATTTTTCCTTTTTGAACAAAAAATAGACGGACCAATAAAAGGTGTGCATGGGCTGCAAGAAAGCAGATATATCACGGATATTTTAGGAACTTCACACGGAAGTGGTTAAGAGAAATGATACACCTAAACAAATGAATCACTATTATCCACTTCGGCACAATTAGTGTTTCCTAACACATCAAACTACATTGATCTGCAGAACCCATGGCAATATCATACTAGTGAATGGCTAGCTAAAGTAAATGCAAGTGTGACCTAAGCCCCAAGGCGCGACGAGTGGAAGATGGAGTGAGGAGGAGGGCATGGCATGGTCACTAGGGTTTCCCTCGCGGGAGTGGGAGCGTCGCCGGGGGGGGGGGGGGGGGGGGAGGGGTCCGGTTTTTTCGTCCCAATCTCCTTCATTTATTATGATTCTAATCTCAAACGACGTAAGTGTTACACTAATGAACAAAAACTGCTATGAAGGCTTTCCCTAAAAAACAGTATTATGCCCACATTGAGGCGCACTACATTATGTGTGGTGAAAATGGGCATGGATGTTAGGGTTGTTGTACGTCAGTGAGACTGGCTCGGGTTTAGTCCCATCTTGCTTATGGGAGGAGGCCACAACCAGTTTATAAGGGAGAGATTCGTTCCTCCCTTTAGTCTTGGGATTTTGAGATGGAGTGGGCTCTCCGCTGAATGTTGGCCCGTGTGCGCATAAACGTTCAAAACGTGGGTGAGTTTGGGTTATTCCAACTTGGATGCTAACAATGGGTCTCCTGGACATGCCAACTCAGCAGCTACATAAGCAAGTCACATCAATCACGTGAGGTACCAAATAGAACTAAGAGAAACCTATTTTGTCTAGTTGTTTGCTCCTTATTCCTCCCAATCATGTCTCCTACCTAATGCCGGTTGTTTTCCACAAGCAACCATTGTATGAGAGTTTGGGAAAAGGCTTTGGAGAAGTAAAATCAACTAAGGTACCCGATGGTAGACGGTAGAAGAGGATTCTAGCATATGTATTAGTAGTGGCCACTAATCTGACCATGGGAACCAATCATCACTAGTACAATTATTCAACCCGGTTGCTCAAATTGGACACATAAGTTGTGGTGCACTTCCTAACCATGGCATAAATAAATTTCCGGTGCCTCCAATGCCCAATATCTACAGCGAGGTTAGGGAATGCCCCTCACAAAGCAATACATACTATATCTTGGACCCCTTCAGTATCATCAGTTGCTTTTATAAAAGAAGTCGATCTAGCCATTCCATCATGCATATGCCTAACCCACGAAAACTTTTTCCTTCTTTCTTAACTCCTATTGGACCAAACTGAAAAAACTAGCGAACTCCTTGAATTCACACATTCCTCTTCACCAAGTATCTGACTCCCCTTCAAGTTCTGGTTCTGTTCTTTGATCAGCATAATCTTTATGACTTACAATGATATTTTTTGTGTGGAAAGACTTACAATGATATTTTCTGTGTGGAAAGACTTGCAATGATATCGATCACCTTTTAACCACAGTAATGACCACATGGCATGTATCTAGCTCCATCAATCCACTAGTGCCTGTACAACTCATATCTCCTAAAAAGCTGTTTTTTGTACTATTTTAATTTGTATATTTGAGGTCCTCCAAAAGATACTTATTAGAAGCAAATACGTGAATGCACAGTGAAAAGATTGAGTTTAGACCATTGATTATTCGTGCATCCGACAGTTAGCCTAAACAATAGAGTGTACAATTATATTCTCTGTTTGGATGCTTGATGTTATTGGAACATATAATTGTCATATGGATTTCATTTAGAAACATAAAGTATAATAAAGACATACACACATATACACTAGAGTCGTGGAGGTTTAAGATTGATGAAGTCAACAATAACTCCTCGTTACTAACATTTGTTGCTTAAAACCAGTCCATCTTCGTAAGACACACAAGATATCAAACCTAAGATTCGGTCCTGGTGAACTAGAGGTACCCCCCGCAAAAAAAAAACTAGAGGTACAACCATGAACTACCTCCACTAACCACGCAAGCTATGAGTCATCCATGTATGTACTATCTTTTCTTTGAGACTAGAGTTTAATGAAAACAGAATAGATGAAGCAGAGAGGTGGGTATACACACACATGATTAACCAGCTCATACACTTTGTTCTTCGTACATTCGGCAGGCAAGGAACCATAACAAGGCTTTAGAGATGTAAAATCAACTCGGCCGCTGCTAGCCCCTACATCATCAGTGCCTATTGATCTGACCATAGGAAGTAGAGGACCAGTACTGGTTATCTGCTCAATTTTTTTTTTGAGATGGAACACTTCCGATTCCATAAATCACACCGGCTCAGCTCCAAGGCTGGCCATCAAGACGTTTACATCGTCAGGCAGGTCCTTAGACCAAATTTGCTTAGTCGCATCACAATGTGCACCAAAGGCAGCTATGGAGTGTGCTAGCTTATTACACGCCCTGGGGGCAAAAGGGAAAGAAATAATAGTAAAGTTTAAACGAGCAAACTGCCGGATGTCCCTGAAGATCACTCCTTCAGCTGCTAGATCAGACGCCTTGCCTTTGACTGCATTAATTAGAGCCTGACAGTCCGATTCCACATCAACATTCATCATTCCCCACTAGGGCCTTCCAAAAAGAGAGATGATTTAACAGAAAATATTGCATGTTGCAGGAAATCTGCAGAACCCTATATATCTCGCTATTAGTGTTTTCTAACACATGAAACTACGTTGATCTGCAAAACCCACACCATTGTCAAACTAGTGAACGGCTAGCTAAAGGGAAATGCAAGCACGACCTAAGACTATACTATCATATCCAGGAACTAATTGACTGCATACAAGCAAATTGTCTGGATTATGCAGCGGGTGTGTCAACAGCTACATGAACTGGACCAAGAACTATAGATGCATGACCATATAAACTAGCTGCTGGAGACGCTCTTAGGTTGGTTTTTCTCCACAAGCAATAATAGTATTCTCTGCTCACGTCCCACTGCTGCCACAACGGGGCATTACAGCAAGGAACCATGACAAGGCTTTGCAAACGTAAAATCAACTTGGGTACCCGATCGTAGAATATAGAAGAGGCTTCTAGCCTCTGCATCAGTACTGTCTAGTGATCTACCCCGGGTGCTAATCATCCACAAGTGGAGTTACTTAACCCGTCTGCTCAAGTAACACCGCACAACCTTGGCGTAAATACATTCCCGATGCCTCTGATGCCCAGTATCTACAAAGAGATAATGAATGTCCCTCACAAAGCAATACATAATATGATGCCGACAACCGCCTAGCTACTTCTTGCTGGATCTTGGACACCTTCAGTATCATCTCTGTTGCTTTTATAGAAGAAGTCGATCTAACCATTCCGTCGGACGTTTGCTCTGTTAGATGTATATAGTTCATTGTGTGTATCCACATTGTATAAGGGGCTTTTCTGCACTTTACCACGTCTGTATATGTACTGGCCGTAGGCCCTCAGTAAAGATCAGTTGCTCACTTATCTAACATGGCATCAGATGCTAGGTTAGCCTCTCTCCCGCACACTGCAACTCCGTGCATGCTCCTTCCTCGTCGCTGCCGCCGTCCGGCTCGTTGCTCGGCGCTCTCCTCTGCTCCTGTTGCAGCCTGAGGCTGACCGTCTCTGGTCTTGCTGGCTGCTTCCTCCCCCACTCGTCTCCGTTCCCGCTCCTTTCGGCCGTCGCCGTCGCCCCGTTCGGCAGCAGCCGCTACTGTGTTGAGGCCGCCTCGACTGGTCGCCGCTGCCGCTCAGTCCGGCCGCCGCCGCTTCCCCCCGGTCCGACCGCTGCCGCTGCTCCCCGGTCCGGCCGCCGCCGCCCCCCGGTCGGGCTGCCGGGTCTCCTCCAGGTCACCGCCCCCTGCCTCTCTGGTCGTGGTCGATCCAGATCGGGCGCTCGTTCGAGCCTTTCTCATCCAGATCGCCTCTCTGGTCATGGTCGATCCAGATCGGGCATTGGTTCGAGCCTTTCTCTCGATCCAGATGCGGTTGAGGGCCCATTGACCAACCAAAAAAAAACGCAGACAACAGCAGCAGAGTGACTTCCTCATGTCCTCTTCGGGCTATGTCGCGGTCCCTCGGTGCTCGGTGATCTTTGATGGCACCAACTATGCTGAGTTTGTGGGCTTCATGCAGATCCATATGCGTGGACTCCTTCTGTGGGGTGTTCTCTATGGCGAGGTCCCCTGTCCGCCATGCCCGGTGGCGCCCGTGGCTCCAATCCCACCCGTGCCACCGGTCCTTGCTGCTGATACTTCTCAGGCTGACCGCGATGCTGCCAAGGTTCTAGATGATATTGCGATTGATGCTTATGATCAGCAGGTATCCGCTTATTCCGGTGCACTCTTTGTGTACCGGGATGATCTGTCTGCTTACACTCAGTGGTGCAATGATGATGCTCGAGCTATTGCTGTTCTCACTGCGAGTGTTCTCCCTCAGTTTGCTTCGGAGTTCATGGGACTTGGCACTGTTGTAGCGATGTGGTCTTACCTCTGTCAGCGCTATCAGCCCTCTGGTGATGCTCTCTACCTATCCGTCGTGCGCCAGGAGCACGCACTCCAGCAAAGTGATTCTTCTGTTGATGAGTTCTATTCACAGTGTTCTGCCATCTGGCGCCAGCTTGACTCTTCGGACAGTTGTTTGTGGAGCCTGTCGTTGCTGTCAGACTACTCGATCTGATCTCGAGTTTCAGCGAGTCCATGAGTTCTTATCTCGTCTCCGGTCTGAGTTCGAACCTCGCCGTGCTCACTTGCTTGCTCGTGGTCGTGTTCCTATCTCAGAGATACTTGCTGAGCTTCGTGCTGAGGAGACCCGCCTTCGCTCTGCTGGGTTACTTCTGGTTTCGTCCGTGCTGGTCGCCCGAGCTCCTGTGTCGCCTGCTCGCCTCAGCACTCCGCCGCTCCTGCCTACTCCTCCAGGGGGGTAAGCCGTTCTCCATATGCTGAGAAGGGCACGTCGCGCCGTGACACCGTCTGTGGTTACTGCTCCCGACCAGGTCACCCAGAGTCTGATTCTCGCCTGAAGAAGAGAGACCAGAGGCGCTCCTCATCCAGCGGACCTCCTGTGTCTTCCTCAACTCCGTCACTCACTGACCAGGACATTGTTCGCCTGAAGCGTCTTCTTGCTTCCTCAGGCTCCTCGTCGACTGGCTCTACTGTTGCTGTGACTGCATCCTCTTCCTCACCATCACCAGCATCTACATAGTCAGGTACATCCTCGTGGGTTCTGGATTCTGGAGCCTCCTTTCATATGTCTTCTGATTCTTCCGTGTTGTCTTCTCTCCGACCTCTTGATTCACCTGTTAATGTTCTTACTGCCGATGGCACTTCTCTTCCTGTTGCTAGTCGTGGTGTTCTTTCCACTCCATCCTTTTCCGTTCCGAGTGTTTCTCATGTTCCTCATGAATCTTTTTTCCGCTGCCCAACTTACTGATTCTGGTTGTTGTGTCATTCTTGATACCGACTCTTGCTCCATTCAGGATCGTCGCACCAACGCTTTGGTTGGTGCTGGCCCCCGGCGCCATGATGTTGGAAATATGCCCTAGAGGCAATAATAAATTGATTATTATTATTATATTTCCTTGTTTGTGATAATCGTTTATTATCCATGCTAGAATTGTATTGATAGGAAACTCAGATACATGTGTGGATACATAGACAACACCATGTCCCTAGTAAGCCTCTAGTTGACTAGCTCGTTGATCAATAGATGGTTACGGTTTCCTAACCATGGACATTGGATGTCATTGATAACGGGATCACATCATTAGGAGAATGATGTGATGGACAAGACCCAATCCTAAGCCTAGCACAAGATCATGTAGTTCGTATGCTAAAGCTTTTCTAATGTCAAGTATCATTTCCTTAGACCATGAGATTGTGCAACTCCCGGATACCGTAGGAGTGCTTTGGGTGTGCCAAACGTCACAACGTAACTGGGTGGCTATAAAGGTACACTACAGGTATCTCCGAAAGTGTCTGTTGGGTTGGCACGAATCGAGACTGGGATTTGTCACTCCGTGTAAACGGAGAGGTATCTCTAGGCCCACTCGGTAGGACATCATCATAATGTGCACAATGTGATCAAGGAGTTGATCATGGGATGATGTGTTACGAAACGAGTAAAGAGACTTGCCGGTAACGAGATTGAACAAGGTATCGGGATACCGACGATCGAATCTCGGGCAAGTATCGTACTGCTAGACAAAGGGAATTGTATACGGGATTGATTAAGTCCTTGACATCGTGGTTCATCCGATGAGATCATCATGGAACATGTGGGAGCCAACATGGGTATCCAGATCCCGCTGTTGGTTATTGACCGGAGAGTCATCTCGGTCATGTCTGCATGTCTCCCGAACCCGTAGGGTCTACACACTTAAGGTTCGGTGATGCTAGGGTTATAGAGATATTAGTATGCGGTAACCCGAAAGTTGTTTGGAGTCCCGGATGAGATCCCGGACGTCACGAGGAGTTTCGGAATGGTCCGGAGGTAAAGAATTATATATAGGAAGTGCTATTTCGGCCATCGGGACAAGTTTCAGGGTCACCGATATTGTACCGGGACCACCAGAAGGGTCCCGGGGGTCCACCGGGTGGGGCCACCTGCCCGGGGGGGCACATGGGCTGTAGGGGGTGCGCCTTGGCCTATATGGGCCAAGGGCACCAGCCCCAAGAGGCCCATGCGCCAAGAAAAGAGGGAAAGGAAGAGTCCTAAAGGGGGAAGGCACCTCCGAGGTGCCTTGGGGAGGAGGGACTCCTTCCCTGGCCGCACCCTTCCTTGGAGGAAGGGACAAAGGCTGCGCCTCATTGATTCATAGAAGGCTTATGTCCTTAATGCACCGCTCGGTGTGCTGAACCTCGAACGTCGCCTGTAGATGTTGGGAACATCTGACATACAAATTTTGATAACTACGTGATAGTTCAGTTAAACGGTTTAGAGTTGAGGCACCAAAGACGTTTTGAAACATCGCAAAACATATGAGATGTTTCGAGGGCTGAAATTGGGATTTCAGGCTCGTGCCCATGTCAAGAGGTATAAGACCTCCGACGATTTTCTTAGCCTGCAAACTAAGGGAGAAAAGCTCAATTGTTGAGCTTGTGCTCAGATTGTCCGAGTACAACAATCATTTGAATCGAGTGGGAGTTGATCTTCCACATGATATAGTGATGTTTCTCCGAAGTCATTACCACCAAGCTGCTTGAGCTTCGTGATGAACTATAATATATCAGGGACATATATGATGATCCTTGAGATATTCGCGATGTTTGACACCACAAAAGTAGATATCAAGAAGGAGCATCAATTGTTGATGGTTGGTGAAACCACTAGTTTCAAGAAGGGCGAGGGCAAAAAGGGATACTTCATGAAACGGCAATTCAGCTGCTGCTCTAGTGAAGAAACCCAAGGTTGAACCCAAACCTGAGACTAAGTGCTTCTGTAATAAGGGGAACAGCCACTGGAGCAGAATTACCCTAGATACTTGGTAGATGAGAAGGCTGGCAAGGTCGATAGAAGTATATTGGATATACATTGTGTTGATGTGTACTTTACTAGTACTCCTAGTAGCACCAGGGTATTAGATACCGGTTCGGTTGCTAAGTGTTAGTAACTCGAAATAAAAGCTACGGAATAAACGGAGACTAGATAAAGGTGAGATGACGATATGTGTTGGAAGTATTTCCAAGGTTGATCAAATATCGTACGCTCCCTCTACCATCGAGATTGGTGTTTGCGTTGAGCGTAGACATGATGGGATTATGTCTATCGCAATACGGTTATTCAGTTTAAAGAGAATAATGGTTACTCTGTTTATTTGAATAATACCTTCAATGGTCTTGCACCTAAAATGAATGGTTCATTGAATCTCGATCATAGTGATACACATGTTCATGCCAAAAGATATAAGATAGTAATGATAGTACCACCTACTTGTGGGACTGCCACTTAAGTCATATCGGTATAAAATGCATGAAGAAGCTCCATGTTGATGAATCTTTGGACTCACTCATTTTTGAAAGGATTGAGACATGCGAACCATGTTTGTTGGTAGATATGCATGAAGAAACTCTATACAGATGGATCGTTTGGACTCACTTGATTTTGAATCACTTGAGACATGCAAATCATACCACATGGGCAAGATGACTGAAAGCCTCATTTTCAGTAAAATGGAACTAGAAAGCAACTTGTTGGAAGTAATACATTTTGATGTGTGCAGTCCAATGAGTGCTGAGGCGTGTAGTGGATATTGTTATGTTCTTACTTCACAGATAATTTGAGTAGATGTTGAGTATATTTACTTGATGAATCACGAGTCTGAATTATTGAAAGGTTCAAGTAGTTTCAGGGTGAAGTTGAAAGATCGTCGTGACAAGAGGATAAAGTATCTATGATATGATCATAGAGAGGAATATCTGAATTACGAGTTTGGCACAGAATTAAGACATTGTGGAAATTGTTTCACAACTGATACAGCCTGGAACGCCATAGTATGATGGTGTGTCCGAACATCATAACTGCACCCTATTGGATATGATGCATACCATGATGTCTCTTATCGAATTACCACAATAGTTTATGGGTTAGGCATTAGAGACAACCACATTCACTTTAAAAGGGGCACCAAGTAATTCCGATGAGATGACACCGTATGAACTATGGTTTAGAGAAACCTAAGCTGTCATTTCTTAAAAGTTTGGGGCTGCGACGCTTATGTGAAAAGGTTTCGAGATGATAAGCTCGAACCCAAAGCGGATAAATGCATCTTCATAGGACACCCAAAACAGTTGGGTATACCTCCTGTCTCAGATTAGAAAGCAATAAGGGATTGTTTCTAGAATCGGGTCCTTTCTCGAGGAAAAGTTTCTCTCGAAAGAATAGAGTGGGAGGATGGTGGAGACTTGATGAGGTTATTGAACCGTCTCTTCAACTAGTGTGTGGCAGGGCACAGGAGTTGTTCCTGTGGCACCTACACCAATTGAAGTGGAAGCTTAAGATAGTGATCATGAAACTTCAGATCAAGTCACTATCAAACCTCGTGGGATGACAAGGATGCGTACTACTTCAGAGTGGTACGTGATCCTGTCTTGGAAGTCATGTTGCTAGACAACAATGAACCTACGAGCCATGGAGAAGCGATGGTGGGCCCGGATTCCGATAAATGGCTCGAGGCCATAAAATCCGAGAGAGGATCCATATATGAAAACAAAGTGTAGACTTTGGGAGAACTACTTGATGGTCGTAAGGTTGTTAGGTACATATGGATTTTAAAAGGAAGACGGACAATGATAGTAGGTATCACCATTAAGAAAGCTCGACTTGTCGTTAAGATGTTTTCCGACAAGTTCAAGGAGTTGACTGCGATGAGACTTTCTCACTCGTAGCGATGCTAAGAGTCTGTTGGAATTATATTAGCAATTACTGCATTATTTATGAAATCTTGCAGATAGGATGTCAAAACATTGTTTCCTCGACGATTTTCTTGAGGAAAGGTTGTATGTGATACAACCGGAAGGTTTTGTCAATCCTAAAAGATGCTAATAAGTATGCAAAGCTCCAGCAATCCTTCTAAGGACTGGAGTAAGCATCTTGGAGTTGGAATGTATGCTTTGATAAGATGATCAAAGTTTTGGGTGTATACAAAGTTTATGAGAAACTTGTATTTCCAAAGAAGTGAGTGGGAGCACTATAGAATTTCTGATGAATATATGTTGTTGACATATTGTGGATCAGGAATGACGTAGAATTTCTGGAAAGCATATAGGGTTATTTGGAAAGTGTTTTTTAATGGAAAGCCTGGATTAAGCTACTTGAACATTGAGCATCAAGATCTATAAGGATAGATCAAAACGCTTAATGGTGCTTTCAAATGAGCACATACCTTGACATGATCTTGAAGGTGTTCAAGATGGATCAGTCGAAGAAGGAGTTCTTGCCTGAGTTGTAAGGTATGAAGTTAAGACTTAAAGCTCGACCACGGCAGAATAGAGAGAGAGGACGAAGGTCGTCCCCTATGCTTAAGACATAGGCTCTACAGTATGCTATGCTGTGTACCGCACCTGAAATGTGCCTTGCCATGAGTCAGTCAAGGGGTACAAGAGTGATCTAAGAATGGATCACAGGACAGCGGTCAAAGTTATCCTTAGTAACTAGTGGACTAAGGAATTTTCTCGATTATGGAGGTGGTAAAAGAGTTCGTCGTAAAGGGTTACGCTGATGCAAACTTTGACACTAATCCAGATTATTCTGAGTAGTAAACTGGATTCGTGTAGTAGAACAGTTATTTGAAATGGCTCCAAATATAGCGTAGTAGCTGCATCTACAAGATGACATAGAGATTTGCGAAGTACATACGGATCTGAAAGATTCAGACCCGTTGACTATAACATCTCTCACAAGCATAACATGATCAAACCTAGAACTCATCGAGTGTTAATCACATGGTAATGTGAACTAGATTATTGACTCTAGTAAACTCTTTGGGTGTTAGTCACATGGGGATGTGACCTTGAGTGTTAGTCACATAGCGATGTGAACTGGATTATTGACTCTAGTGCAAGTGGGAGACTGTTGGAAATATGCCCTAGAGGCAATAATAAATTGATTATTATTATATTTCCTTGTTTGTGATAATCGTTTATTATCCATGCTAGAATTGTATTGATAGGAAACTCAGATACATGTGTGGATACATAGACAACACCATGTCCCTAGTAAGCCTCTAGTTGACTAGCTCGTTGATCAATAGATGGTTACGGTTTCTTGACCATGGACATTGGATGTCATTGATAACGGGATCACATCATTAGGAGAATGATGTGATGGACAAGACCCAATCCTAAGCCTAGCACAAGATCATGTAGTTCGTATGCTAAAGCTTTTCTAATGTCAAGTATCATTTCCTTAGACCATGAGATTGTGCAACTCCCGGATACCGTAGGAGTGCTTTGGGTGTGCCAAACGTCACAACGTAACTGGGTGGCTATAAAGGTACACTACAGGTATCTCCGAAAGTGTCTGTTGGGTTGGCACGAATCGAGACTGGGATTTGTCACTCCGTGTAAACGGAGAGGTATCTCTGGGCCCACTCGGTAGGACATCATCATAATGTGCACAATGTGATCAAGGAGTTGATCACGGGATGATGTGTTACGAAACGAGTAAAGAGACTTGCCGGTAACGAGATTGAACAAGGTATCGGGATACCGACGATCGAATCTCGGGCAAGTATCGTACCGCTAGACAAAGGGAATTGTATACGGGATTGATTAAGTCCTTGACATCGTGGTTCATCCGATGAGATCATCGTGGAACATGTGGGAGCCAACATGGGTATCCAGATCCCGCTGTTGGTTATTGACCGGAGAGTCATCTCGGTCATGTCTGCATGTCTCCCGAACCCGTAGGGTCTACACACTTAAGGTTCGGTGACGCTAGGGTTATAGAGATATTAGTATGCGGTAACCCGAAAGTTGTTCGGAGTCCCGGATGAGATCCCGGACGTCACGAGGAGTTCCGGAATGGTCCGAAGGTAAAGAATTATATATAGGAAGTGCTATTTCGGCCATCGGGACAAGTTTCGGGGTCACCGGTATTGTACCGGGACCACCGGAAGGGTCCCGGCCTCCCGGGGGTCCACCGGGTGGGGCCACCTGCCCGGGGGGGCACATGGGCTGTAGGGGGTGCGCCTTGGCCTATATGGGCCAAGGGCACCAGCCCCAGGAGGCCCATGCGCCAAGAGAAGAGGGAAAGGAAGAGTCCTAAAGGGGGAAGGCACCTCTGAGGTGCCTTGGGGAGGAGGGACTCCTTCCCTGGCCGCACCCTTCCTTGGAGGAAGGGCCAAAGGCTGCGCCCGCCCTCTCCCTTGGCCCTATATATAGTGGGGGAAGGGAGGGCAGCAACAACCTAAGCCCTGGCGCCTCCCTCTCCCTCCCATGACACATCTCCCTCCTCCCGCAGCGCTTGGCGAAGCCCTGTTGGAATCCCGCTACTTCCACCACCATGCCGTCGTGCTGCTGGATCTCTATCAACCTCTCCTCCCCCCTTGCTGGATCAAGAAGGGGGAGACGTCGCTGCTCCGTACGTGTGTTGAACGCGGAGGTGCCGTCCGTTCGGCGCTAGGATCATCGGTGATTTGGATCACGACGAGTACGACTCCATCAACCCCGTTCTCTTGAACGCTTCCGCGCGCGATCTACAAGGGTATGTAGATCCACTCCTCCCTCGTTGCTAGATGACTCCATAGATAGATCTTGGTGACACATAGGAAAATTTTGAATTTATGCTACGTTCCCCAACACATGAGTCAGAGGGCCTTTGGGAGGTTGACTGGCTTTGTGTTCCTTCCGCTGCCACCACTTCTGCCAGCTCTCGTGCTCTTACTGCCTCTTCGTCTGCGTCCTTCCAGCAGTGGCATCATCTCCTTGGTCACATCTGTGGCTCTCGCTTGTCTTCTTTAGTTCGTCAGGGCCTCTTAGGGTCTGTATCTAGAGATGTCTCCTTACATTGTAATGGTTGCAGACTTGGCAAACAGACTCAGTTACCTTATCCTACTAGTGAGTCTGTATCTCAGCGTCCTTTTGATTTAGTTCATTCTGATGTCTGGGGTCCTGCTCCTTTTGATTCGAAAGGTGGTCATTGCTATTATGTTTTGTTTATTGATGATTTTTCTCGCTACACTTGGCTCTATTTCATGAAATCTCGTAGCGAGTTTCTCCCTATATACAAACATTTTGCTGCCATGGTCCACACCCAGTTTGCCACGCTCATTCGCACTTTTCGTGCTGACTCCGCTGGAGAGTATATCTCTCAGCTATTGCGTGGTTTTCTCGCGGAACAGGGTACTCTTGCCCAGTTCTCTTGTCCTGGTGCTCATGCTCAGAATGGCGTTGCCGAACGAAAGCATCGTCATTTGCTTGAGACGGCTCGTGCACTGATGATTGTTGCTTCCCTTCCACCCCATTTTTGGGCTGAGGCTATTTCCGCAGCCACCTATCTCATCAACATCCAGCCCTCATCTGCTCTGCAGGGTGGTATTCCTATGGAGTGTCTCACTGGTCACTCTCCCGACTACTCCGCTCTTCGTATGTTTGGATGTGTGTGCTATGTTCTTCTTGCCCCCCGCGAACGCACCAAACTGACGGCTCAGTCAATTGAGTGTGTTTTTCTTGGCTATAGTGATGAGCACAAGGGATATCGATGTTGGGACCCTATGGGTCGTCGCTTGCGCATCTCGCGTGATGTGACTTTTGACGAGTCTCGTTCTTACTACCCACGTTCTTCTTCCTCGAATTTCTCTGTGGATGACCTTTCATTCCTTCTCCTTCCTGATGCACCCTGCTATGTGCCTCATGTGCCACCTCTTCCTCCGGCACCTCTCGTTCCTTCTCATTCCCCACCGCCACCATCTTCTACACCCTCCTCCTCCACCTCTCCACCATCCTCTCCAGCCCGTCATCCTCTCTCACCATTTCCTCTCCATTACACTCGCCGATCTCGTACTAAGGATGTCTCCTCTGTCGAGCCTTCCACCTCCAGGGCACCTCCTCTCACGCCTCCCCCGGTTCACAACCTCCGTGCTCGGCCTCGCCCCCCGCCTGATCGCTACTCTCCTGGTTGGTATGGTCTCTCTGTTGTTGCTGAGCCCACCTCCTACCGAACTGCCATGACTCAGCCTGAATGGCAACTTGCGATGGCCGAAGAGCTTGCTGCTCTTGAGCGCTCTGGCACATGGGATCTTGCTCCCCTTCCTTATGGTGTCCGTCCCATCACCTGCAAGTGGGTCTACAAGATTAAGACTCGCTCCGATGGTTCTCTTGAGCGCTACAAAGCTCATCTTGTGGCCCGTGGTTTTCAGCAGGAACAGGGACGCGATTATGATGAGACATTCGCTCCTGTGGCCCACATGACCACTGTCCGCACTCTCCTTGCTGTGCTTCTGCTCGCCAGTGGTCTATCTCTCAACTTGATTTTCAAAACGCTTTTCTCAATGGCGAGTTGCGTGAGGAGGTTTATATGCAGCCACCACCGGGGTACTATGCTCCTGATGGTATGGTTTGTAGACTTCGCCGCTCCCTCTATGGTCTCAAACAGGCCCCTCGCGCCTGGTTTGAGCGCTTCGCCTCTGTGGTGACTGCCGCTGGTTTCTTGCCCAGCCATCATGATCCTGCGTTGTTTGTTCACACGTCTCCTCGTGGTCAGACTCTTCTCCTTCTCTATGTCGATGACATGATCATCACCGGTGACGACTCTGAGTACATTGCCTTTGTTAAGGCTCGCCTTCGAGACCAGTTCCTCATGACTGATCTTGGTCCTCTTTGCTACTTTCTTGGGATTGAGATCTCCTCGACCTATGATGGCTTCTACATCTCCCAAGAAAAATATATTCAGAATCTTCTTGCTCGTGCTGCTCTTGGTGATGAGTGCACAGTTGTGACTCCTATGGAGCTCAACGTTCAGCTTCGTGCCTCTGATGGTGACCCTCTTTCTAATCCCACTCGCTATCGTCACCTCGTTGGCAGCCTTGTCTATTTGGCTGTCACGCGCCCTGACATCTCCTATCCTGTCCACATCCTGAGTCAGTTTGTTTCAGCCCCCACCTCTGTCCACTATAGTCACCTTCTTCGTGTTCTACAATATCTTATTGGCACGATCTCTCAGCGCCTTTTCTTTCCCCGCTCCAGCTCTCTTGAGCTCCAGGCCTACTCTGATGCTACCTGGGCTAGTGATCGCTCTGATCGACGCTCGCTGTCTGCTTACTGTGTCTTTCTTGGTGGCTCTCTTATTGCCTGGAAGACCAAGAAGCAGACTGCAGTTTCTCGCTCGAGTACAGAGGCTGAGTTGCGAGCCATGGCTATGTTGACGGCTGAGGTGATCTGGTTACGATGGTTACTTGAGGATTTTGGTGTGTCTGCTACTACCTCCACTCCTCTACTGTCCGACAACACTGGTGCTATCAGTATTGCGCGTGACCCGGTGAAGCATGAGCTCACCAAGCACATCGGTGTGGATGCCCACTTTGTGCGTGCTGCTGTGCAGGATCAGACTCTCGCTCTTCACTATGTGCCCTCGGAGTTACAGTTGGTTGACTTCTTCATGAAGGCACAGACTCGAGCGCAGCATGGGTTTTTCCTCTCCAAACTCAGTGTTGTTGATCCACCATGAGTTTGAGGAGGGGTGTTAGATGTATATAGTTCATTGTGTGCATCCTCATTGTATAAGGGGCTTTTCTGCACTTTACCACATCTGTATATGTGTTGGCCGTAGGCCCTCAATAAAGATCAGTTGCTCACTTATCTAACATGCCCCACGTGAACTTTGTCGTGTTTTCTTAACTGCCATTTGACCAAACTGAAAAAACTGTAAGCTCCTTGAATTAAGAAAAAAAAGGTTTCCCCCCGCTTTGTATTCCAAAGCAACCAACCGATACATCCAAGGATAGGTGCTGGGGCGGAAGCAGCACAATCACACCCAAAAGAAACGAAAGAGAAACAACAAGAGAAACGAAGAAGCTTCACGACCACTGTGCCCACCGAAGATCTCCCACCAAGCTCCAAGGCTCTGAAGCACCGGTACCAATCAGCACCTCCAAGAAGGACCGCGACGAAGACGATGCTGCTGCCAAGGGTTTCCCCCGGTACACGACGAGGCGAGAGGAAGGGTCGCCCCCGACGCCCTCCAGGAAGGTCCGGCGGCACCCACCGGCGTCGCCGCGTCGGTGTCGAACAGGCCGACAGGGGTTTCCCCCGATCCCAACCTTCACCTCGGGTGCTCCAGAGCCTGCCACCAAACCGACCACCATCTTGCGCCACCATGGTCAAGAAGCCTCCACGCCGTCTCACCACGGCACCACGAGGTGAGGTCTGCACAACAAGGGATAGGAGCCGGGACTAGGGGCCGTAGCACCATCGGCACGCGGGAGGGCACAACCTCCACCGTCAACGACGGTAGCCGACCGGACACACTAGCGGGAGCCTACCAGGCCCGTGTGCCCACAGGCCCGGCCGGGAACTCCATTCCCGGAAAGCTCCCGCCATCGCGCTGCAGCAGGCACGCCATCGGCATCGCCGCCCCCCATCCGAGCCGCTCCTCCTCCTCACCACACAGACGACGACGAAGCCACGCCAGGGACCGGCCCGCTAGGACCCAGATGGGGCCAGGAGGGCCCAGATCTGGGCCGGGGACGCGCCGCCGGCCACCGCACGCCACCATGCTGCCCTGCTGCCAAGGGCAGCACCGCCACTGCGCCTACCGCCGACGACCGATGCCGGGTCGCCGGGCCGCCGCCCAGCCGGGCATCACCGCTGCCATCACCAGCCCCGGGAGGGAGACGAACGCGCGGGTACAGAAGGGCCCGCCGCCGCCGGCAGCACCCGGGCCAGCATCGGGGCACCCGCTGGCGGCGGCGGGGGAGAGCTCATGAGGGTGGCGGCCGAGGGAAGAGGAGGGGCGTGCCGCCCCGGCCACCTCCCGGGGAGGTGGCGCAGGGGCGGGAACGGGGTGGGGAGGGGGAAGAGGGGGGGCGGGGAGGGCCGGGGCGCGTGAGCCGACGGCCGGCGGCGGCGGGAGGGGGCTAGGGCGCCGCCGCCGCCGGCGGCGGAACCCTAGCGGGAGGGAGCGGGTGCCCCGGCGCTGGTCTACTTGTCTAAGAGAAGGTTAGAAATAGCATTAAGCTCCTTGAATTCACCACACCTTCCTCTTCACCAAGTACCTGACTCCCCTTCAAGTCATGGTTCTGCTCTTTGACACCAGCATGATCTTTATGAACTTCCAATAATATCGATCACCTTTTAACCACGTATGTCAGTGACCACATGGCATGTATCCAGCTCAATCAATTCGATATACTAGTGCATGTACAACGCATATCTCATGAATCATGTTTTTTGTACTGTTTTATTACTACTTTGTACATGCCTTGGTCGATTGTAACACAAATAAGCAGTCTTTCTTTAAGTTGACACAAACAAGCAATCAAGCGCTTTATCTGCACGTGAAGCACTTCATATAGAGAACATGCATTTTGATCAATTGAAACGGAATGTTTGAGACCGCAAATGCGATGGTTCAGGCATGTCGACGAAGAGCTTGAGTACAAGCTCAAGCTGGAAATAAGAGAGCTTTGGGCATAGATTAGAAGGAACTGGCCACCTGGCCGAGGACCTTCGTAAGGTCATGAGCGCCATTCGTTTTATGTAGGAATCATAAACACCGAAGATGGCATCAGGCACAATCAGAGAAAGCTTACGAGGTTGTCTCTTGATACAGACCCCATGTCAACCACGTCTTGGCCCCCAACATAGCACTATACTTATAAAGCATTGCACGAGCTAATCTAGCAACGAAAGATGAAAGGACAACTTACCTTTGTGAACACTTGATAGATGGGGTGCCTCAAATCTTGACAAATCTTGGCAAAAAATGAAGGATGGGCTTGAGCTAAGGGGAAGAACAGAGAGGGGAAAGGAGAAAACGGAGAGAATGAGCTCGGGACGAAGCAGGGGTTTATATAGGGACAACTTTAGTCCCGGTTGGTGATACAAACCGGGACTAAAGGGTCTCGTGGGGGCCCCAACCTGACGCCAGCCTGCCACCACCCCTTTAGTCCCGGTTGATATCACCAATCGGGACTATAGGTCAAAAATGAACCGAAACTAATGATGCCCGTGCCCCCGTCCGCTCTTAGCAGAATCGGGACTAATGATCACACTAGTCGCGAGCCAAAACCAGGCCGGGACTGATGCTCCGGACGAAAGGTTTGTTTTCTACTAGTGTTCACTCATCCAATAGAGGGCCTTTGTATATGCAATGTGTCATTGTATGGTGGTGAAAAAACTTCCGCTTCCATATATATAGTGGTGATTCCCCTATTTGTGTCGGTTGCTGCCGACGTCGAGCTTGGATGTGCATGCACTGTCTCTGCTTCTTGTGATGCTTTTGTTACTGCCCTTCTACCACCACTTCATATTGATGTGTCATAACCGTAGACTGCATTTGCGTTGCACCTAATGAACTGGACAAATACAGGGGGCAACTCGATTGAAAGCTGACAACAACAATTGTTGATGTTCCGGCCCTGCAAATTCCAAAATTTTGTCTAAACCATATTTGATGAAGGCCATGTTTCTTAATCTTCCTGGGAAAATTTCAATGCTCTCCATAAGGGTCAAAATGATGAAGCACGCACGCTCCTCATGAGGAGATACATAGCCTGATGAGTCGTGACTCGGAGTATCCTCCGCGACATCTTGGCGGCAGCAGCGAAAGCCATTGTGGTTGGCTCTAATACCAACTGTTTTGAACCTTGATCCACCAGAAAATGCATGGCCGCAAAAAGGATTGCATATACATAGGTTTAGATGCGAGGACAACTTGGTGAAACAGATTGATTGTTCTTGCCTCCTCAAACATGGGCGCATGCCATCCTTATATAACTGATGCTTGAGGCCTTGAGCTTTCATATTCTCCTAATATGATTAGACTTCCTTATACAAATGCAGTCTTTCCTAATCTTACAATTTCCTAGTGGACTCTTAGGATACTTCTTTCTCATTGACTCCTTGTCAGGTCCTAGCAGAAAAGGAATCTCAACATATATCCCTCAGTTGTCCATCAGAGAAACACAAGTGAAGGCCACATTCACTTATCCAACGGTGCACGTGTGATTGAGAAATACAATGGCTGTTGTTACTTGGCTTATTGTTTTAATTATACTGTTTACTGTAATTTTGGTTAACTAGGTGCTTTGCTTAGGCCATTTACCACATGTTTTACTCTCGGTAATCACCAAACCGATCTGGCTATTTTTACCGTTCCCATCTGAGTAAAGTGTAAGAAAGAATTCGACAAAACATAGTTCCTTAGATTAATTACAAGTAAAAGTGATCATCTTCACAACCATCTCTGTAATCCGACAAATCCCTCGTTCGGTTTTTCGATGAATTCCTTCCAATTGTTTTGGTCCTGGCACTCCTCCCATGCTGGATCAACAGGCGATCCCTCTATTGGAGCACAAATTTGGTGAAGCAAAATATGCTTTTTGTATTGGTTTACTCTAATATCTCAGAAACGAAAGCGTGGAGTATGGACCGTTTCACCCAGCGAACACCATGTATGCATTGTGTGGTAGTGGGAAAACTGCCGCTTGCATATATATAGTCTCGATTCCCTGCTACCAAGGAAATCATCAGGTCATATTGTCATGATCATTTGCATTACTATGGCATGGCAGATCATCATACTTATTTTGTTTTGCAAAAGTGCTATTTTTACTGCTGGAATCAGCCATACACCTCTATCGAATGAAACCATGGGTACCTGAAATCAAAATCTAGAGTTTCCCAATCCATAACAACACTCGCATGATAAAACAGGGGAAATCTGGATCCAGAGCTCCCACCTCTAACTCTATCCCAAATCGATGACACATTAACCCATCCTCATTCTGTGCTGAAAACCTGAACTCTTTTTCTTTTATGTTTTGAAAGAGTAATAAGAAATCGGAACTCAGTCCGTCCTTAGTGACTTAGATAGCCAAGCCGATATATGACTTTGCAACCATGGAAATCATCGAGCGCATAGCATGCAGCTTAATGGACTCCCAAGAGCAGCAACAACTGAAGCGGATGCAGTCACAGTAAATCCTTATCCAGTTACATAGGCTCTGGTCTTTCCAGGAGCGGGGCGGGTTATAGACCATTGGTCGTTCAGAAAAAACTGGACCAGAGAGTTGATGAGGCCGCTGATATACATTTTCCCTTTGTGTAAAAGATTTGATCGGGAACAACCACATACAAACATCGATTAGCAGGCAATAACACAAAACGGTGCACGCTGGGGCTCCCGAGATTCAGATCGACCCTATTTTTACACTTTGCAAGTACACATGAAAAACACATATCTACGGTTGTTCAGACGTATTTGAAACTGCAGCATAATCATATTTGACGTCTACAGTGTTGCTATCTTGGGAACCGCGTTCTCTCCAACTGATCTTCCACATCTGGAGTAAGCTTACCCTGCATGATAGAGGAAAAATATTTTAGTCACATGGATACATAGATGCAAGGCCTGTTCATGTTGCTGTCAAAACTACGTACACATGATGAATGAGAACATTGATTTTTGGAAGGGAACCAGGGTAGTATTGGTTTGAACAGATTCAGTTCATGGAAAAATAGCAAGAAGTTAACTGCATATGTCTTATTCTGATATCATTCTAGTAATCAAAGTGAACAAAGATCAACCTCATAAAGAGCGAAAACATCACAATTATGGTCGCATATTTTAGCATCAGTGGGATATGGGGATCCATGATACTGTAGCATCAATTTTGGTGTATTTGTATTGCTCAAAGCAGAACAAGCAATACTAACATCAGATTTCAAGTGGTTCAATCGAACTATAACCCTAGAAAAATAGATTCAATCAATGCATTGAGTAAGCTGATGCACACCTGTCAGGTTCAGTTGTCCTCTTTGCCAACATCAGAGTCAAGAAAACAAGTACCATCGCAGCACATAGATGTTTAAGAGTATATCCACTAACAATCTATGTGTCCACCTATATATAGGTTTGTCCGCAGCCTCTTCTACTTGGCAAGAAGGTAGAATCCTGAAATCAATTTGAAAAATCAGAACAAAAGTATCCAGACAATATAACTTTGCGCTTAGCAAACCCTCGTGAGAAATTGCGCTTAGACAAAATGATTCGGCAATGGCCTGTTCTTTAAACTGCGCTTAAATAAATGCTACTGCATAACTCATTCTTGTATCAATTGTTATGTTCTCTGGATCGGATTGGGCTAGTTATTCCGGTAAACCTACCTTCACTTGTGGCTCGAGGAGGTCCCGGTGCCGGCCATGGTGACGGTGGCCGGTGATGGCAGAGAGTAACAGTGGCGGTGCTTTCCGTCAGCACTGCACTAACCCTAGATCGGAAGGGATTGTCGGTGGGGTGTGCGGCTGGTGAAGAACCTCGTGGTGTGAGCCGCCGGCCCCCACCTCTTTATATAGTGCAGGTGACAGGGACCCGTCAACCATAGTGGGTTGAGCGCCCCCGATCAGGGCGCGGATCTAAGGGCCCGGTGGGCCGTTGGGCCCACACGGTGTAGATCATCCTTACATCAATTTCATCAACAACTGAAAAGGAGAAGTTCAGATGCATTTATATTAATTGGACCGCTGACTGCTTGATAAATTCCTAGATAACAGCAGACATGACTGGGGAAACAGAATCATCTTGGCACCGGTCAATGGTATTGAGAGAATAAAAACTTAAGAAGGGAAACAGTAAAACTTCTAGTGAGTTTTCTATGAATTTCAAGGTGACTATGGTTTATAACCAAGCATCATGAGTACAGACTGTCAAAAGAAAAAGTTATATCACCGGTTTTTATGCTGTGAGAAAATCGACTATGAAATAACCCAATCAAATCAGAGCAACACAAGTGAAGGGCACAGTCGGTTATCCAACCATGGCAAGATCCAATGGCTTTTGTTACTTGGCTTATTGCTTTAGTTACTGTTCACTGTAATTTAGTTGAACCAAGGGGTTTGATTCCATTTACCTCATTTTTACTCTCGGTAATCACTAAACCGACCCGGCTATATATGTCATTCCCATCGAGAATAAAAAGAAAGAATTCGTCAAAAGTAGACGCGATTATCTTCTCAACTATCCCGTATTTTGCACCAAAATCCGAGAAATCCCTCGTCGGTTTTTCGATTAATTCCCTCCAATTGTTCCGGTCCTAGCACTCCTCCCATGTTGGTTCAACAAGAAATCCCTCTATTGGCTCTCCTCCCATCCTGGTTCAACATGAACCAGGGAGCGGGTCCCTCTATTGGCTCACAAATTCGTTGAACCGAAATATGATTTTTCTATTGGTTTACTCTAATATCTCAGAAACAAAGAGCATGGAGTATGGACCGTTTCACCCAGCCAACACCATGTATGCATTGTGTGGTGGTGGGAAAACTGCCTCTTGCACATATATAGTCTCGATTCCCTCTATCAAAAAGAAAACATGGGGACCTGAAATCAAAATCTAGAGTTCCCAATCCATGGCAACAATTGCATGATAAAACGGGGGGGATCTGGGCCCAGAGCTCCCGCCTCTATATCGCAGTTATGTGCCCCTGTATCCCAAATCGACGATGCATTAACCCCTCCTCATTCTACAATGAAAACCTGAACTTTTTATTTGAAAAGAGTAAGAAACCTGAACTCAATCCATCACTTAGACAGGCAAGCCAATAAATTATCTTGCACACACGGAAGACGTTGAGCCCATAGCATGCAGCTTAATGAACTCGGAAGAGCAGCAACAACTGAAGCAGATGCAGTCTCAATATATCCCCGTCCAGTTACATAGGCTACGGTCTTTCCAGGTGCAGGAGGAGGTATAGGCTGTTGGAGGTTCCCAAAAACTAGAGCACAAAGAGTTGATGAGGGAACTGATATACATTTTTCCTTCCTGTACAAGATATGATCAGGAAGTTTTGATCAGGAACAACCACATACGAACGTCGATTAGCAGGCAATGATACACAACCGTGCAAGCTGGGGCTCCTGATATTCTGATCGATGCTATTTTTACACTTCGGGAGTAGAGTACATATGAAAAACACATATCTACTGTTGTTCAGACGTAGTTGAAACTGCAGCATAATCATATTTGACGTCTACAGTGTTGCTAACTTGGGAACCACGTTCTCTCCAACTGATCTTCCACATCTGGAGTAAGCTTACCCTGCATGACAGAGGAAAAAACATTATGGATACATAGATGCAAGGCCTATTCAATGTGGTGAACTTCTTGTGAAAACTACATGCACATGATGAATGCGAACGTTGATTTCTGGAAGTTAACCAGAGTAGTATTAGTTTGAATAAACAGAAGCGCATCATGAAAAGTTTGGTAAGAGCTAGCCGTGCAAGTTTCAGTTCATGCTAAAAATATCAACAATTTAACTGCAGATGTCTTATTCTGATATCATTCTAGTAACCAAAGTGAACAAAAACCAACCTCATAAAGAGCGAAAACATCAAAAAATTGGTAAATCAGTGATAGATCCACAAGTCACCATAGTTCCTGCAACATGCAATATTTTCTGTTAAATCATTTTTCCTTTTTGGAACAACAAATAGACGGTCCAACAGAAAAGGTGTGCATGGGCTGCAAGAAAACAGATGATCACGGATATTTAGGAACTCCGCACGGAAGTGGTTGAGAGAACATGAAACAAATGAATCAGTATTATCCACTTCGGCACAATCAGTGTTTCCTAATGCATGAAACTACATTGATCTACAGAACCCACACCAATGTCAAACTAGTGAATGGCTAGCTAAAGTAAATGCGAACATGACCTAAGCCTATACTAGTATTATATCCAGGAATTAATTCACTGGAATACATACGAGCAGACTGTCTTACTGTCTGGATTGCACAGAAGGTGTATATATGCATTTATGTACATGAACTGGACCAAGAACAAGGTAAAACAGTCGGTGCACGATAAAATGCAGAGCTGTGCTGTGCACAACAAAGAAATTAGATGTCCAAAAATGCAATGACTGACAACTTACAAAATGTTCTTAACTGTTATATATTCATAATGGTGCCTCATTTAGAAGGGCTTGATATTATGTCTAAGGCTGTAACCATACAAATGGGGAGAAACAAGCTAAAAATGAGGAATAGCTTATCCATAAGTCAATACTATCAACAGTTTCATGTTTTGCGGAGCGTAAGCTTCCATTATTCTCAAGAGGCATCCATACTAGATAGGAAAAATAGAGTGGCATACATAACACGAGGCACTAAGTAGAAGCGAGAACTTTTCTATAAATGACCTACTACTCCAGATTGTTTACGCAGTCTCCACATCGGGCACAGCATCGCCAGCAGTATCTTCAGGTCCAGCATCCTTCTGGACAAAATCATACCCATATTCCTCTTCTGAAGCATCCTCCTCCGCACTTCTGCCAAAGATGAATGGTCTCTTGCCCATCGTCGTGAAAGGCATCAGCCCCAGTGCACGCGCTGTTTTAATCTCTCTCGCCACCTTGCGCTGAGCTTTTGCACTTATCTTGGTCTGGAGAGCAGATCAATAAGTTAGAAACAATAGGCAAGTAGGTGCCTCATAAAGAACATGGATACACCCATGAAGCTGACCCTCAGAAGCAGGCAGGTACTCTCTCAAGGTAATAGTAAAACAAGATACAATAAAAACACTACATACTGAGCATTGACAAAGGGAGATGATGTTATATGTGCCGCCTTAATTATAAGTTGGGTTACTTTAAAATTATGCATGAAAAAGTTTGTGCTCAACAAGCATGAAAATGAACACCTCAACAACAGCACTATGAGCGAAGGGGGACATTCACAAATAACCAGTGTCCCATTTCTGTTAGTAAGACTGTAAGAGTAACATTTGAAATATAATGCATTGCAGGGCAGTTGCTGCTTGAACTCTGACACTCCTTCGTAAGAGAATATGCATTTAGCTCTGAACAAGAGAATAGCATTATTGACAACAATCTGAGAAACCATGATCTGCATTTATATTATATATCAGGAAGACAAGAATCTGTCCACCCAATATTTTCTTATATCTTATATAAAAGCCGGGAAAGTACCCTATTACCTGATTCCTCTTGATGATAATGCCAGCCTCTGTAATAAAGTTGGCAAGGAATCTAACATTCTGCAAGGAATAATTCCATGTGGTCAGAGAATGCAACTTGAAGATAGTTGTAATAGGTCAAGATATCGAAATGTATCAAGCAGATCAAAATTGGTCTCTCGAAAACCATGTATCCATGCATGAAGGTGTCTGGCAGTAGGTAAATTATTCAAAAAAAAAAGGTTACAAACCACCAAAAGATGAGCAGTTTAGTCATACACACTGTTTAAGCAAAGTGGCAGACCTCCAACCAAAACACTACCACGTTTACATATTTCCGTCGCTTCAATACCATTACTGATTACTCCCTCTAGCAAAACATAGGCGGTATTTTTATTGGTTAAGACAATTGTGAATCAAATCTAATGAAATGCTATCAGATTTGATTGCAAAAGTAGCCTGAGCTCAATTACCAATCTCGCCGTCTCACAGGAGCTAAATTACGCCGCCATGTGTGGCAGCAAGAATAACCATGTGAGAAGCTTCTACATACTCTCCAAGAATCTTATGTTGGTTATGGCCGGCAAAGGAAGATTTAATTTTTTTTTCCTGATGTATGACAAGGTTCAAATATTTTATTACTTTCAGTTCTGCTTGTAGATATTGATGCATGTGTGTTTATAAGTTTTTTGTAGGGGAAATATGGATGGTGCTTGTTGCCAAGCACATGCAGGACAAAACAATTGTGTCTGTTCTTGGAGAAGGTTTTAGCAATATGCATTTTGGGATGGAGAGATCAATAATAGAACAAGCCTGATGAGTAAGCTCTAGGCAACACAAACCAAAGATTTAACAAGTTCACTTTTTGTGCTTGAGAAGATTCGGGCTATGGTTGCTGCAGTTTTGTTTGTATTGATTGGGTGCCTAGTGATATGGTCTTCCTCTTGAAAATATTCTACTTTTATTTGTGCTGATTGGTTACATTTTCTTCTTCTATAATGCAGGTGGCCGTGCAATACTAATCTGAAGTGCGCAGGGGTTTGTGTGCTAACACATGAGTGGTTTTTGGAAATAAGAAAAATAAGGAAAATAATATGTTCCATGCCTACATAGCATTCAAATCGCTTTGACACTTGCTGTGTTCCAATATTGGCATCTAAACATCATCTTAGAAAGTTAGAAGAATGTGAGGCAATAATTCAAATTAACAGAATAACAAGCAACATGTGAGTTCAACTATACTGAACTTGTTAATAATTGCTAAACTCAAATATGGCGACAGAAAGCATCAAGAGAAAATGTCAGAACCCTAACAACCTTAGGGTAGCGTCACCAGATATTTGGAAAAAATAGCATGGATGTATCATCATCTAGCATATGACTTACTCCAACCATTCACGAAAGAAGTGCTGTTTGAGGCATACCATAGTCATTGTATTCCTGAACTTTATAATGGTTAACAGTTCTAGAGTTTACAAGCTGCCAAAGTACTCAAAACTAAAACTAAAACTGTGGCCAGTTTACATAGGTTGCCAGGCAGATGTACTCACCCTAAAATCAGCTTTCCTTAAAACTTCCTTTGTAGATGTTTCAAACTGAGGTCTAGGAGGATTCCTTGGGGCTGCAGGTTTTGTTAGGTCAAGATCCTGCATGCAGTAGAGTTGAATAAAATCTGGTGTTAAAAGAGAGTGATTTCAGTAGATAACATACTGATGCTTGCATGCTTAAATAATAAATGGTATTCGAAAGTTAAAATGATACTATAACACTATCTTCTGGTGGTTACAGTTGTTCAGGACTTCAGGCAATAGTGAATCAAACGAGCAATTTCTTTCTGTTTTGACTTTTAACAGACATCTATCCACAAAATAGTACTCTGCTGCATGGAAATATACTAACTAAGAAAAATCTAGCTCACACATTTAGTGACGCTTCCTGAATACTCGTATAGGCTAAACAAAATCTCAAGATTGCAAAGGATTTGTGATCTCTCTAATACTTGAATCACTGAAGTAATGGAACAGATATCCCTCTTACCCGGACATTGTAAGTCGAGCCTCGCCTGTAATTCACATCTGGCCTGAAATCATAGTCATCGTCCTCAACCTCATCCGTCATGTGAAAGGTGCGGGCCGCGTCGTCCAACTTCTCGTTCATGCCATCGTTCAAGGAGTCGAAACCATCCATGATCCCATGAACACTCCTCTCACCAAACAAGTTACCCATCCCACCCTGCTGACTGAAGGCACCCATCCCAGAGCCGGTGCCATGTCTTCCTCCGAAGGAGCTCCCAACCCCATCGAGCTTCCCGAAGAACGAGTTGGCATCCGGCTCCCTCTGGTTCCCAAACATCCGCTTTTCAAAGTCCTCCGTGCTCTCGCCCGCCGCGCCCTCTTCTGCGAAGCAGCATTTGGAGCAAACAAGCATGTAAGAAGAAGAAAAAGAACAGGATCGCCGAGACATTTTAAACGGCAATTCCCCAGATGTCAGGCATGTCGTCGTCACAAAATGACGAGGGATTTCAGCACGGGGAAGCTAGAGGGCGGATTTTCTTTAAACCTAGATCTCCGTACCCGCCGCTCGATTCAGTTGGTACAGAAAGGGTGAGCTAAGTCCGGATGCGGCACGAGGTGCCGGAGATACTGCACATGAGACAGGGGTTCGGGGTGCTCACCGGACTGGAAGGAGCGACGGAACGAGGAGGTGGCGGCGGGTGGTGGGTGGGAAGGGAGGAGGCGGCGGAGCGAGCCGCGCCGTGGAAGAGATCGCCTCAGCGCCGAGCTCGCCATCTCGCTCGGTGACTCGTCGGCGGCGCCGCAATCCGTCACCAGAGGAAGCAGAGGTAGGAGGGTTGGGGGTTTTGGATTTCTTTTTGCGTTTCGGACCCCGTAGATGCTTCATTTTGTGCTTATCTTCATACCATATGCACCGCCCGATAACCACATGACACATGTGTGTAAACAATCCAAACAATTCAAAAAAATGCACCGCCCGATATAGAAATCAAGGATGAGATTGCGTGCAGTTAAGCAAAACATCACACGCACTAGATGAAATTTTCGTGAAGACATCCAAAACACAACACTACACTGTGTTGAGTTGTCTCCATCGTCGACGAAAGAAATTGAGACTTCGAGAACTCCTCCAAAATTCCACGCCGCTGGTCCCTCACCTTTATTCCCCGGCAATCGTCCGATTTGATTTGGTCGATGGTCCCTCGCCATATATACAGCTGCAGTAAATCGAATCTGACTTAAAGTTTGTCCCGGTTGCCCCCCTTTTGAACTCAACGGATGGTGTCGACCCTCTATATTTTGAAAGAATTTTATGAAGGACCATACGAATTGTTTCTATGAAAGTCCTTTGGATCATAGGAATCGGTTCGTCAAATTCCTACGGAATCCATTCATATACCCTCCACTCCGTATATATTTATTAGACATGAGCTCAAACCTCACTTTATTTTCTACTTTCTTTCGAGAAGTCCAATACAGTAACTTTCTCCGTCTGGGTTTATTATGTCCCCCTTTTATTTTGGGCCAAATTTGACATATTAATTTAACTAGTAAAATGTAGATTATATGTTATGAAAATTATACCATTGGAAAACACTTTCAAATGCAAATCCAACAATGTACTTTTTATAGCGTGTACTTTATATTTTATTAGTCATATAGACGGCCAAAGCCTGACACAAATATGATGGGCCCCAATAAACCCAGACGGATGTAGTCCACTATATCTCGCTATTCTCTCTCCTCAATCGTCTGCCATTATGCATCCATTTTTCTGTGCACTACCCAAAGGCGCGTGTTATAAAATTCATATGGTTTGACATCATGTAGTAATTCATAGTACATGGCATCTCATTCCTATGTTTTTCCTTTTTCTACATTTCTAAATTTCTGTGATCCAAAGAGGCCCGGGGGGGGGGGGGGGGGGGGGGGGGGGGGTAGTGGGGACCCATAGGTAGCTTCCATAAGTTTGCCATTTTTATGTTTTATATTCGAACTATTCACCATTTTCGAAAAATGAAAAGTCCAATGGGTTCAGTTGTATTCAAGTGGTTTTAAATGGTGTTTAATCATAAAGAGTTCCAAAGTGTACAGATACTTCATGACGTCAAACCTTTGACACAACCACATGAACCTATGTGTCTTTTTTTTCATGTCGGGTTCACAATACATCCCTTATATCTGCTCTTATAAATTCGTAAGTTGGTGGTCTTCCATTCACAGATTAATTCTCACATTATCAATAATAAAAATTAGGTACTACAAATATGATACATCCTACGTTGCAGCAAATGTATCATGATCTTTTAATTAACCGATTTGATTGATGTATATTTATGATGTTGTTTTATTCCAACAAAGTTAGGGCCTACAATTGCACAAGAGTTTAACTAGTTCATGCAAAAAAGAAGGCTTCTATATCTATATACGAGCATTTAATTAATTTTTCATAGCAACACACGACTGTTTAGCTAGTTAAAGAAAATCATAGAGGCCTCGAAACACGGTTGTGGGTGATGGGTCTAACAATCCTTATTTGACTAAATGTTAGGTCAGGTACTCAACAAGCAAGTCATAGAAGTAGTGGCATAGTAAAGTCGGCGATGACCATGGGAAGTGAAAGAAGGAGGTGAGGTCTATGGAGCTACGATGGTAGCGTTGAAACATTTGTTGACACGATCAATTCAGGATCGATGGGCTTGAAGAATACAGTTTGATGTGCGTTGAAGGGCAATGTGATTCATCTAATAGTCGTAGTCATAGTCGTAGTCATAGTATTAGACGTTTTTGTGTCTATTGGTTTACTTAATCTATATCTGGTTGTATATGATGTTCTATTGATTTAATATAAACAAGATTTAACTTTGAAAGAAAAAGGTAACGTTGTTAACGAATTAGAAAGGATAATCATGGCGATATATATAGCCAAATATTTTAGCAGGAAGTACAATTTATGATAAACCACGACCTTGCACATATCTTTTTCTTTGTACAACCACCAATTTCACAATAAAACAATCTTTACAATAAGAACAACGTGTTGCATCATCCACCTGTTATGCTAACATCGTTTTGGCTCTCATGGATTGGATATAGGATTCAAAAATTGAAATTGAATTCCAGGAATAAGTTGACTCCCACAACAATTGAAATCATAAATTCTGACTCAGGAGCAAACACATCGCCAAACTTTTTTTAGTCCCAGCCCGTTTTTTTTTTCATTAACCAATTATGATACAACCATTGAACAAACTCAGTTGGTGAACATGATTTGTGTGCCGCTAATCTGGCGGCTTGTCGAGCATTTAATGAACTCACACCATCCATTTCAAAAGGATCACACAAGCAATCAAACCAGTTGGATTTCCCTTTCCTTTCCCATTTGAACTTCTGTGGATTTCCTCATAATAGGAAGGTCTGCGAGAATTCTTACCATAACTTACCATATCTTTAAAATTGTCCACTCATAGCGACGATGGAATCGTCGGATTGTAGCTCAATGCGTTGCTTCAATGGCTCAATAAGTTAGAAAATAATTTGTAGGTGGAACCTACTGCACAGTTGTACCCACCAAAATACACAAACTCGCTCCTCTGTGCACCGGTCATCTCCAATAATTTCAGATAATTTTGTGTTATGGTGTGAAGACAAGGTTGAAAAGAAAACAAAGTTTTACAAAAAATACATGTACAACTATGTGGGACCACTTGCATGAATTAATCCGCGGGTAAGGCCAAAGGTCCTCCTCGCCGTGGTGGATACCACCCATCGAATTTAAAGGAATTCCCTTGAAAATTCATACTATGTGACGCAGCGATAAAAAATTAAACACATAAATTTTTGGAAAGCGTGCACATAGTTGTGTTGTTTGATCCTGCCCTACGCAGACAACACGTTAGTCAATCTCCAATTGACATCGAGTCAATTTTTATGTGTAAACACGAGGTTCAAAATTTAAATGGCAAAAATCAACATAATGAATAATTCTCGTTTCCATGTGACAATAATTTTTGGTATCGTCTTGCTTGCTCATCGTGTGTGTGTGGTACTAAATTACGATTTTTGGGACATCATCCTGATTTGGATTATTTCTCTTGGACAGGGTAGTTCGGTGTTGTATTGTAGCATCTGTTTGGGCCGAGCATCCCATGTCTCTCTGCTTCAGGCACCATGTGTTACGCCATTTTATGGATGTGACATGCGATGTACCTCATTCCGTTCTTTTTTGTACTTACTTCTACTTCTTCTATCAATCAAAGATACACAAGTTTTTGCATATTCATGAAAGAAATATAAATATTTAAAGTTGAAACATTGTAGAATCAAACTCAGTTTTTTCTTTAAAAATTGGAGTTTGGATTCTAACATACAAGTTGAATTCAGGAGACATAATAGTCTAATATAAATGGTACACTAAGTACGTACAGTGCATGAAATTTGGTCGAGAGTTTACAAAAAAGGAAAATTCTGAGCTGGTACAGTTGCAATTTAACCGACGAGGACGTCGGTTGGAAACCGCCACCCCTCCATCGTATCGTCATTCCGCCGCGGCCCGCAGCCGGACACAAGGGAGGCGCGCGCCAGCCGAGACGAGGGAACCGGCCCCGGCCCGGCGTCGTCGTCCCCATCCCCTCGCCATCGCCCGGCAAAATCCAAATCTCCATCACAAATCTCTCTGCGTTTCCCTGCCGTCTCTGCCCGCGGGCCTTTTCCCCGGCCGGCGCGCCGATCGCGGCCGCAGGAAGCGTCGTCCGGCGAAGAAGCGTGAGGGGTGCCTAGCCTAGGAGGTAATGCCCTCCTACCCCGTCTCATACATGGCTGTGCCCAATCTCGAGTGCCTTTGATTCATCCGGTGGTGATATTGGTCAAGGCATGCATTTATCGGCAAACCAAAATGGAGCATGTTCTGGGGGCGCCGCTTCATAGATCCTCGAACGATGTCATTGAAAATCTCTTCGGATCACATTCGTTCCTGTGTATGTTGCACCTAACATGCATTTTCCCAGGACAAAAAAAAACATATTGTCATTAACAAGCTTAACACGTGTTATTGCTATATTGGCTGTATCTAGGTTTTCATTTTCTATCCTGCTGGTTTTTCCGGTATGGAATTCTGGTATGAACTGCAGAAATCTTTCCAAGTTGTCCAGAAGAATTACTCACAAGGATTTGATGTTCGTACTCTTATCATGACCAGCAGATGGCCATCCTACTACTAAGTATATTATTACAGCAGATGACCATGGTTTTATTAACTCTAAGAGACTTCTTTTTTGTTCCCATTGCTTCTTTTCTATGCAGATATTTAGCCTTGCAGTTAACTACGCTTTGATGAAGCGTGTTCTGGAGTGAGTCTCTCTAGAGACAGACAGATGGGTTCCCTCAACGAAATCGCCGTTGCTGCGGGGATAAACATATCATCAGCATTGGGTTTTCTTCTAGCGTTTGCAATTCTGAGGATACAACCCATTAATGATCGGGTGTACTTTCCAAAATGGTACCTCAAAGGGACAAGGAGCAGCCCGAGGCACATCGGGGCTGGTTTCTCTAAATTCGTGAACGCCGATTTCTCGACGTATCTGCGCTTTCTGAATTGGATGCCCGCAGCACTACAAATGCCGGAGCCAGAGCTAATTGAGCATGCAGGACTAGACGCCGCAGTATATGTCCGCATCTACCTTCTTGGGTCAGCATGATTTTCATGTTTCTCAATTCTCACATCACTGTATTTTTGCTTTCACTTTCATGTCTTGCAAGCTCAAAAAAGATGACCTCGAGCTCTCGACTGCTAGTATAAAACACGACTCTTTCTTGAGATGACAGACAAAGAAATTACATTTACTGACGGCGCATTGCTTTCTTGCTTTACAGTTTAAAAATATTTGTGCCAATTGCTTTGCTGGCATTCATTGTCCTAGTACCTGTTAATTGGAGTAGTGGAACTTTGGAACATGAAAAGGATCTGAATTATGATGAAATCGACAAGCTTTCGATATCAAATCTTGGAAAAGGTTCAAAACGGTATGGTTTTGTTTACTCCGCCTATATGTTGTATTTCTTACAGCACATCCATGGATCATGTTGTTTCTTTGAAGAGCTGTGTGTTTTCTATTACGGAGTGTTCCAAGATCGCAAAAACTATCGTATTATTTTCAGATATTCTATATCCATAATAAAGTGGCACAAAATAGTTACGCAGTAATGGCTTAATTATAGCTAAACCGAAACCGTTGGTAATTGAACTGGTTTAAGTTGATCAATTACTTACCAAACAGAACCATTTGAAACTTAGCCATGTTCTTACTTCCACATGTAAGGATTACCTGCAAAAAAGGTCCGTTAGTGAAGGTTATTCCAGTTCTTGTCATTTTTTGCAGTCAATCTTTAGGATTCTGTCGTAGTATTTTTTTTAACACCCCCTTATGCAGCTCCCTCTTGTATTTATGTCTCCTTTACATACAATTTTACTGTCAGGGCCTCACTACAGTTTTCCGTTCAAAAAAAGTACAATTTTCTTTGCTTAACCCTCTAGGAAGCCATTTAGTTAGGACTTATGGTGCAACCTACAATAACTTAATTTTGCATTGTACTTAACAAACAGAAAAACCTAGCTGTAGAGTGTTGAAAAATAAAATGTTAAGAGTTGGGAGTAAGCCAGTGCTTTGGAGATAATACTGAACTGTAATGCTTCCAGGAAAAAACCATACGCAGGCTGCATATATTTGGAGCAAAACAAAGACAACTCATGTTTTGTATCTGCAACTGAAACTGAATGACTCCATATAGCTACAAATTTTCTCTTACGGACTTCTTCTTTTTCAATATCTATGTTTTGTACTGTCTACGTCTTCACTTGGCTGACAATAACTGTTGAATGTTTTCATAGGTTTTGGATACATATAGGAATGGCCTATGTGTTTACCTTTTGGACATTTTACGTGTTGTTTCATGAATATAAGGTTATAACAACTATGAGATTGCGCTTTCTTGCTAATCAGAGTCGTCGACCTGATCAATTCACGGTAAGAAATATATTCTTCATACCAATTTAACTAATAGATTAAAAAATCATCAGATTTAAATGTTATTTTTTTATCTTCTTAGACTTGTTGCGTTTAAACTTATTTTAGCAGACTTACTAGTGTTGTGTAAAGTTTCCTACTTTTCTGCTCTATTTAGGTACTTGTGAGAAATGTACCACCGGACCCAGATGAAACAGTTAGTGAACATGTTGAGCACTTCTTTGCTGTGAATCATCGAGATCATTACCTCAGTCATCAGGTTTTACTTTTGCCGATCTTATCTCCACTGTGGTATTGTTATGGTGAATACAAAAACATTAACGAGAACCAAGAAAAATAAAACTGAAGCAGATATTTTTATTTTGAAGTGCAAGCTTTTCTATACTCTTCATCTGAAGTAGAAGCATCTGTTTACTCTTCTAGAAAAAGGGATACCATGTCTATACCAAAATTCCAGTTGCTCCTTTTTTATTATCACATTTGGAGTAATTTGGTGAGTGTGTTATCAACAGATTGTATACAATGCAAACGCCCTTGCCGGTTTGGTTGAGAAGAAGAAAGGCTTGAAGAACTGGCTGGTCTACTACGAAAATCAGCATGCTCATAATCCTGCAAAGAAGCCAACTATGAAGGTATGATTTTCTCCTATGCAAAGCATGCACTTGAAGCTTCTTTTCATCTATAACAAAGCTATTTCACTGTGTGATTTATTAATCTGGCAAGTGGTATATGACTAGACTACATCTCTTATAGACAGGACTGTGGGGTCTTTGGGGGCGAAAGGTGGATGCTATAGAATACTACAAGGCAGAAATTGAGGAGCTATGTAAACAGGTACTAGCTTCATTGAAAGGAATGGTCCACAACACTGGGCAATATTGATAGTCCTTAACTTGTGTTCCAGGAAGACGTGGAGAGACAAAAGGTGATGAGTGACCCTAATGCTATTATGCCGGCGGCATTTGTTTCTTTCAAAAGTCAGTGGGGGGCTGCTGTTTGTGCTCAAACACAGCAGACAAGTAATCCGACAGTGTGGCTAACCGAGTGGGCTCCGGAACCTCGTGATGTTTACTGGCCTAATCTCGCAATCCCTTTTGTTGAGCTCTCGGTTAGGAGGCTTATCATTTCCGTTGCGCTGTTCTTCCTCACTTTTTTCTTCATGATACCAATTGCATTTGTCCAATCCTTGGCAAATCTAGATGAGATTGAGCGGCTGCTTCCTTTCTTGAAACCCATAATAGAAAGGTGAGTTTTATTTCTAGTAGTTTATAGTTGAATTTTAAATAAGAGAAAAGAGCATTTACAGCATGTTTTTCACAAGAAGCATCTTCTGAATCCTGCCATCCTACTACTCCAACGATTTAAGGCAATGACTGGCTTGCGACTCGGTTAGTTCAGGTCCTAAGAGCTACATGTACACATTTTGATTTGATAAATTAGCTGGGTTCAATCAAAAAGATGTGCAAAATTCAAACTACCATGACATGTTAGGCTTACAAGAGGGCAACAGGTCCACATGCCAGTGACACAGCGATGGTATACTCCGACTTGGATGATCTTTGCAATGATATGCATCATGGAGCAATTTTGCCAATGGCCAACATTTGCAGTTCATTTGTAGCCGTTCTCAACATCATTTAACAACAGCATCTTAACATCTTATATAGTGTAATGTTGTACTATTTCATAAATATCATTTTCTTGCTAGTTGCTACATTGAACAGATATTATAAAGCTCGTGGAAAACAAGAACCTCAAATAAATGTAAGATTTGAACATGTTATAAAGATACCATTTATTTTGGTAGGGAACAAGGTATATTTTTCCAGTGCTGGAAATCTAGATTGGTAGAAGTTATACTCAATTCTGCTCTCTAGAAACCTAAATACCGATTAATAAAAATGTTGCCCAAATATGTTTCTTTACTGAGCAATAAAGTGCTGAAAGAAATTTTGATAAATTTAGTAAACCTCAAATTACATAAAATGGCTATATTGTACTCCGTCCCATAATATAAGAGCGTTTTTTACACTAGTGTATTGTCAAAAACGATCTTATATTATGGGACGGAGGGAGTATTTGTCTGGAAGATATTGTCTTTCTGGATCTAGTTTCATATTTTCATTATTGATGCACTGTCCTGCAGAAATTCTTTGAAGTCAGTTATACAAGGTTTCTTGCCAGGGATTGCATTAAAAATCTTCCTTATACTTCTCCCGATGTTTCTAATGACCATGAGCAAGATGGAAGGTCATATATCAATCTCTGGATTGGACAGGAGGACCGCATCAACATACTTCATGTTCCTTTTTGTCAATGTATTCTTGGGGAGTGTAATAACTGGAACAGCATTCCAACAGCTCGACACTTTTATCCATCAGCCAGCTAACAAGTAGGCTAGATCTTGAAATTGCTTCTTTTTTTGCATTAATGGTATTTCTATTAAAACAATGGATGGGGCCAATGTTTACTGCCACCTAATTCTTTTGCCATTCGTTCTCCTTTTGTCATGACAAGAATTCCAGAGACTGTTGGAGAATCAATTCCCATGAAAGCAACATTTTTCATTACATATGTAATGGTTGATGGATGGGCCGGTATCGCTGCTGAAGTTCTCAGGTTGAAGCCGTTGGTCATGTTCCACATAAAGAACACTTTCTTGGTCAGAACTGAGCAGGATCGTCAGCAGGCCATGGATCCTGGGAGCTTGGATTTTGGCACCACTGAACCACGAATACAACTCTACTTCCTGCTAGGACTAGTATATGCTGTTGTCACACCAATTCTTCTTCCTTTCATCATCGTGTTCTTCAGCCTTGCCTATCTTGTGTTCAGACACCAGGTACTAATCCCTGTTCATATCATCTTTCTGTTCTTTCACCAGTATGTTTTTATTTCTTTTTGTGAGGTCTTGCACCAGTATGTTTGCTGTCATCACATTCATATCAGCATAAAACACCTATTTATGCTCATAAAGTTATAACTATCCATGCCATTCTTAGTAAACAACTGGATGTTTCATTCAGTAAACTAAAATACCCTGCATGCTAGGCAGCTTTCATACTTCATTTTTTCTACTAGCTTAGGCCACTAATATATTTTCGGCTTCTTTCGCTGCAAGATCATTAATGTCTATAACCAGCAATACGAGAGCGGCGCACTATTCTGGCCAGATGTGCAAACACGACTTATTGCCGCATTAATAGTATCACAAATCCTCCTACTGGGACTACTGAGCACACAGGAAGCAGAGAAGTCTACTGTCGCTCTCCTTCCTCTTCCTGTCCTGACCATATGGTTCCACTATGTTTGCAAGGGTCGGTTTGAACCAGCGTATGTAAAGTTCCCCTTGCAGGTAGGGTTGAAACTTACCCTTCATTAAGATCTTCACCATAGTGTCTCAAATATTGAGCTAGGATGGCCTTGGTGCATACACTTACTGTTTGGTTTTGCAGGAAGCCATGGTGAAGGACACACTGCAACGAGCAAATGACCCGACTATGAGTTTGAGAGAATACCTGAAGGATGCATATGTGCACCCGGTCTTCCAGAAGGATGACATGTATGAGCTTGTTGCCATGGATGAAGAAGAGAAGAATCCCACTGTTGCGACGAAGCGTCAATCGCGCATGAACACACCAGCAGAAAGCAAGTTCAATTCCAGTGTTGGCACTAGTGAAGGAGAATTCAGTCGGATGCATCCTGCTTGAGAAAATGTAAAGTTTCTGGATTTTTTGGTGATCTTGTACACGTTGGAGCAAAAAGGAAATGCAGGAAGTAGCAGAATGTACAATATACATGATCAACAGTCGCATCACTGCATTAGCATGTGCTGCTGCGCAAGATTATGATTTGAGCCCCAGAGCACTTAAAAAACTCAAAACACTGTCATTAGTTGAATCGAGTCCTTCCATCAGTTGAATTTATTAATATTATGATACTAGCGCATGCGATGATGTCTTACAAATGCAAGCTACAGGAGTCTTGAAAGTTTGGATATGTCAAAACAAATTTCCTACCAAACGAACTTGGGCAAATGGGTGCATCAATTCAGAACTTCTACTGATACTTTCAAGCCTTAAACTTACGAAAAAAAAGTAAATTAGAGGCTCTGCTCATAAAGAAAATAAGCAACATAAACAACAACTGGAAAAAGGATGACACTAAAATTATAAAAGGTTATCTTATAGAGATCTTGGAAAGTACAATATAGCAACAGAACTGGAATTTCTTCCGTGTTAATTGTTGGAGAAAAATCATCTCAAGCTGAGCATTCTTTCCAATATATGACATACTTTGTACATTTCTGTGCCTTGACAGTATCCTTTCTTACAAAAAGCAATGATCACTACTCGGTACAAGTACACATCTATTGCAAAGCCTTGTCCAAGAATCCACCCAATTAAAGTATGCAACTCGCCAAACTTACCACCAACAATGAGACCTCGTACAATACTTGTAACTACAGACGGAGAGAAACCATCCTCTAGTGATCGGTAGAAACAGCTAAGAGCAGCCAAGAATTTCTCCTCTCTACATAGACAATCAATCACAAGAATGTAGGTGGTTTCATTGGGGGCAATGCCCTCTTCAATCATGTCATGAAGCAAGAGGTAGACCTCGTTAGATTTCCCCAACAAACTGAGATGACGGATCAATGTATTGTATGTGATAACACTGGCAACAAACCCTTCACTCCCCATCAAGCAAAGTGCATTGTGAAGCTTCCCAAGTTTACAGAGGCTGTGGACTACGATGTTGAAAGTCCAACTATTTGGAGCTATGCCCTTCTTCGACATGTCAGTGAACAGCTTGACAACAGCCAACCATTTCCGCTCATCACAAAGCCTCCTCATCACGGTGTTATAGTTGACAACACTGGCATCCCATCCAATGTCTGCACTGCACTCCAAAAGCCATTTCGCAGCCCACGCACTTGAGGTGCGACAAACGCCATCAAGAAGGATATTCAGAGTAACCTCATTAGGATGCAGCCCCTTGGATAGCATCCTATCGACCAATGCAAAGCTCTTATCTAACCTACCAGATCTGCATAGCCCGTCCATGTAAGTGCTGTATGTGATTGTATCCGGCGTCCACCCTTTTGAGCTGCTCTCCTCAAGAAGCACCTCTACTTCCTCAAAAGCTCCAGCCTTGCAAAGAGCTTTAATCAAGACATTGTAAGTAGCCGTGCTTGGAGCACATCCAGCAGCAATCATCGAGTCCAACAGCTTCTTGGCCTCATGAATCATCCCAGAAGTGCAGTACGCGTGCATGATAGGTGTATATGTGTGCGCATTCGGGCGGCACCCTTCCTCCAGCATCAAGTCCAGCACGCCCAGAGCTTCGGCAACCCGCCCGGCACTGCACAGCCCACATATCAGAGTCGAGTATGTGACAACATCTGGGGGCACACCATTCTCCGTCATCCACCCCATGACCTCGTAGGCGGCGTCGAACCGCCGCAGGTGGCAGGCGTACACCCCGACCAGGACCGTGCATGCCACGGTGTCGGGCCTGACACCGTCCACGGCCATCGCTTCTAGCACGGCGAGGGCGGCGTCCGGGCGGGAGGCAGCTGAGAGCGCTGCAGCAACTGTGGTGAAGCAGGCGGCGTCTGGGCGGCGCTGGAGGACGCTGCGCATTTCGTCGAGCAGGTGGAGGGCGCGGTCGGCGCCGGCGCCGGCCCCGCCGACAGCATCCAACGCGGCATGCGCGGACATGAGGCGGTTGTAGTCGTAGGGGTGCGGGGACTGCGGCCGGGACGGGAGAGGCAAGGGCGCGGGCTGGTCGGAGAGCTCCTTGGCGAGGGCAGCGAAGCGCAGGAGGAAGCGGTGGTCTCGGAGGTGAGCGGAGGAGAGGGAGCGAATGAGGCGGAGGCGGGGAATGTGACGAGTGAGGTAGGGCATAAAGTGGTGGGAATGGCGGCGGCGGCGGCGGCGACATCTGAGAGCCTGAGAGAGGCGGCGGCGGGTTGCAGACTCGCAGCCCAGAGCGGAGCGCGCGCCGTTCCTTGTGCAACGGGCGCGTGGGAAGTGTAACGTGAGACAGAAGAACGGATTCGGGGTGAGCAATGGGCCGAAACTTCTTTTCAGAAATGATAGGCCTCATTGACTCTTATATGAAATTTTACTTCTTGTAATTTTGTTTTCGAACCTCGAGCTTCAAATACTGAAGCTCATAGGTTAGCTAGGTCAGGTACTTCTCTACCTTACGGACGCCATATTTGGTTGGGCACGTCGAGTGACCCAATCGCTTTTCCTGTAAACATTGGTATGGATCAATAAAGACCTAGTTTTCTTGCTAAAAAAGACTCTTATATGAATCAAAAAAAGGAAGAACATACTTCCCTCGGGTTTTTTATCCCGCATATAAGATTTGCCTAAAATCAAACTTCGTAAATTTTATTAAATTTATATTAAATGATATTAACATTTACAAATAAAAATATATGATTTGAAAATTAATTTCATGATGCATCTAATGGTATTAATTTATGTTGTGGAGATTGGTTTTTTTATTTTGTAATCTTAGTCAAATTTTACTATGTTTGACTTAAGACGGAACTTATATATGCAAAGTAAAAAAGAAATGAGGGGGTACATTTACAATATCATGACCACTCGATTCTTGCAAAATGTTTGTCCATTCATCATCGATATACTCCCCCCGTCCCAAAATAAGTGCCTTATAACCTTACTATAATTTTGTATTAAAATTAGTACAAAGTTGAGACACTTATTTTGGGACGGTGGGAGTAGTAATGTGTGCAACACTGTGATTAGCCTTTTGTGGTTGTAGTCAATTTGGGGTGAAATGTTGGTTTCAAGCTTGTATTTTTTATCCCAAATTCCGTGTGGCATGTGCTCTAAAAGCTGACATGTTTCTCTCTGACTTCATGTTGTAACTGTAGACATTTGCTTCTAAACGGAGCTTAATCATGAAGGATTTTTGGCTGGATCTGGGCGTAATAGTTCACATGATTGATGGCATATTTCAGTTGTTCCATTATTGTGACATGGAAACATGTCCCTTTTCTATAGATTGGAGATGTGGGGGAGGACTTAGGGTATGAGATGAATGAAGAGTGAAGGTTTATTGTTCTTGCATGAGGAGCAAGTTAATGAGGATGGCATGAAGTTGATTAGCAAATACCAACAAACTCCGGACATGATATAGAAGGCAAAGGCATGTCATATGTTTTTTCTAATTTATCTGGATCATGTGCACCTAACTTTTGGCTTTGCTTGAGATGGTGCCATTGCTTATACACCTGTCGTGTCTTCCCTGATCAGCACAAAAAGCAACCTAAAGTGCAATCAAGTGATGATCGAGCTCTCATCATATCATTGACCTTGATAGCTCAAGTTTATTCCCGTCCGAGCAACTACTAGAACTCTAGCTTTAGCTAATAAGTACAAGGAAGATGGCAACGACATTGAAACTTCAAATTCACAGTGTGATATGGGGGATTGAAGATTCATATTCTGACTAAGAAGATGGTGATGATGACTTGTATGAGCATAAAGTTGATGCCCTGAATGATCCAGAAGGAAGGGGAAATCAGTTTGAGGAGAGTAAATTGCTAAGAACCCCCACATATATGGCTATGGTAATAGGTAACCACCACTTTCGACAAAAATCACAAAATAAAACACCACTTTGGAGGGCAGTGAGTAACAAAAATCATGGATTCAAATATTAGTGTGTCATAATAGTGAACTTGACTGGTTAACCCACCCACAGAGCTTACGTGGCAAGTCAAAGTGCCAACGAGCATCTTTTGACCATAACCATCTTTGACCTTCTTTATCTGATCTCTCTCTCTCTCTCTCTCTCTCTCTCTCTCTCACACACACACACACACACACACACACACACACACCTTGCCTAGAATCTTGCGGTGACTCTGAGGTTGCTGCATCGTGTCACTAGTGCAGAGAAAAATGCTAGTGACGACGTGCCTTAGTGGCATGTCAACCCCATGCCACTGATATGGCACCACTGGTGGCGAGGTGGACACCACGTCTCCCGTAATTTTTCACAGTTGTGGCATGGCTTATGTTCCACATGCCACTAATAGAGTTTCTAGGCAACAAAAAAAAGTCGACGTTTCCCTCCGTCAGCGATAGAGAATGACAATTAACATGGCAACATTACTCAACTTAGCATAGCAACATTACTCAACTTAGCATAGCAATTTAACAAGCTACATAGGTAATCAACTTAGCATAACAGATTAAACAAGTTAGATAGGTAATCAACTTAGTGAGGGAGTCCTGGATTAAGGGGTCCTCGGGCATCCGGACTATGTAACATGGGCCGAACTAATGGGCTATGAAGATATAAGACATAAGACTTCCTCCCGTGTCCGGATGGGACTCTCCTTTGCGTGGATGGCAAGCTTGGCGTTCGGATATGTAGATTCCTTCCTTTGTAAACCGACTCTGTACAAACCCTAGGCCCCTCCGATGTCTATATAAACCGGATGTCAGGACCCCGATTCCAAGTCACATCGATCTAGCCGGTAACACCTCATATCACTTTGCGGCCTCACACACGGTATTCCCACGGGTGTCGCCTTACCATGGCCCGGGACCGTTTGCGCCTTTTGGCTCACGTATATGATAGTGTCGCTAGCATCCATATGACAGAGAACCAGGGCCGACATGGCTAATCGTGAACCCAAAGCGGCACTAACCTATGGGGACAGGCATACGTGAATCAACTTCGAGCATGTTGGTCAGCAGCGTGTGAATCCGGGCTGTAGCACTGGGCTAACAGGACTCCGGTAACCCGGGCTGTAGCAGGCTAGGCAGGACTTCGGATGTCACCACGTGACATTTCCCCGAAGGGACAGACACAGGAACAAAGTGAAACACATGCCGGGAAGTCAAGTGTCCTGAACATTTCAATCATACACACAATATGCTCGATACGTGTAAATACAACATGGCATCACAACATAACTCTATGACTCAAAGTACTTATTCATTAGGCTCCGAGGAGCGAGATATTACAAGCATGAGTCTCATGACCCAACATTCAGAGCATACAAGTCAAAACACATGCGGAAGCTTAACATGTCTGAGTACATACATCTACAAATGGAAAAGGCTAAGAAGCCTGACTATCTACCAGATCCTACCGAGGGCACAAGATCGTAGCTGAAGTATCAAGCTAAACGTTGAATTCCACACGGAAATACTAGCGAGACTGACGTCTCTCTGCAAAACATAAAATAGGCAAACGTGAGTACAAATGTACCCAGCAAGACTTACATGAGAACTATCTACATATGCATCGGTATCAATAAAGGGGGTGGTGGAGTTTAACTGCAGCAAGCCACCTTTGACTCAGTGGCTAACCTGAACTACGACTGCAAGCAACTCTTTTGAGGTGGCGCACATGAGTCCACAAATTCACCAATCAATACACTACTATGGATCCGCTCTCGTCTACCTACGAGAACGCCATCCATAGCACTCACGCTTATCTTGTGCATTTTAGAGTATCCACTTTCACTTGTCTATGAACTGTTATAGGCAACCCAGAAGTCCATTACCGCGGACACAGCTATTCGAATAGATGATGTTAACCCTGCAGGGGTGTACTTCTTCACACACGCTCTCACCACTTACCACCGTTTACACGACATGTACTCGGCAACCTTCAAGCGGAAGCCCAACAAGGGTGTCGGCCACGGCCTACCTAAACACTCAAGTCTCTAGTCTAGGTTTATCGCCTATCCAGGTTCCATCCGCAGGGAGTCCGGCCGAGGTTTCCACATACGGCCCCGAACGATGTGTACAGGGTTCCGAGACACCAAACGGGCGCCCGGCATGCCCGGCCACAGTGTATCTACCGCATCATAGCCCACCCCTAGGGTCAGCGCTACGCACGGCCGCCAACACATATCCTATAAACACCAGGAACTAGTTGCAACTCCTGGACAGAGAACAAGGGTGATTAAGAAGCCGAGAGGGTCCATTGGTTTCGGGCCCAATGCGTGGTAGTAACTGTTTCATGGATCACAAACACAGAACTTGGTTCCTAAGAACGGTTTCAATGAGACAACCCACCATGTACTCCTACATGGCCTCTCACCGCTACCTTTACCAAATCGTGTTCACACACTTAGCTCACACACTGTAGGACATGTTTACACACCTCCGGTTCATCCCCGATGAACCAGACCTGACACGACTCTATGCAATAGCAGGCATGACAAACAAGCATGAATGAGTAGGCACATCAGGGCTCAAACAACTCCTACTCATGCTAGTGGGTTTCATCTATTTACTGTGGCAATGACAGGTCATGCAGAGGAAAGGGGTTCAACTACCGCAACATGTAACAGTTGAATCGTTGTTGTCCTAATGCAGTAAAAGAGAGCAGGAGTGAGAGAGTGGTTTGTATCAGAATGAACAATGGGGTTTTGCTTGCCTGGCACTTCTGAAGATAGTATAGTTCTTCATCGGTGTCAACGATCACAGCGTCGGTACAACGTCTATCAAGAGGGGACAACCACCGGCAACAGAGAAAGAACACAATCAATGCAATGCACAGTATGATGCATGATCATGACATGTCAATATGCTGTGTTTTGAGCTAATGCAACTAGCAACATGTTAAATGGAGTTGGTTTGAACCCTAGGTTCAAATTCAAACTCCATATGTGAGAGTTTAAATTCCATTTATGTGAATTGGCCTAAACAGCAGCCATAAGTTTTTCTAACATGCATGAAAATGCCATAAACAGATTCCTTGAATTTTTTTTTGATAATTTTTCATGTATAAATTATTTCATTTGGAGTTACGGTTTAATTTCTATGATTTTTTTGAAGTTTAAGTCATTTTCTGGAATTTCCTGAATTATTTTAAAACAGAAATTAATTACTGCGTCAGCATGACATTGTCATGACGTCAGCAGGTCAACGGGGCACGGTCCAGGTCAAACCTGACCAGTGGGACCCACTGGTCAGTGTCCCAGAACAGGCTAGTGACACAGACAGGTGGGGTCCGGTCAACAGGTGACGTGGCCAGGTCAAACTGACTTGTGGGGCCATTGTGGTTAGCTAAAACTAAACAGAAACTAAAACAGGTTAATTAGGGAGTGGGGCCCATCCGTCAGTGAGCTAGGGGTTAGTTTAGTGGGGTCATTAGTGGCTAATGACAATGCCACATTGGCTTCGCCGGAGTTCCACCGGCGGCGACCAAAACACGGCGGTTGGCTTTAGGATTTCACTACGGGGGCCGGTTTGGCGCGCGGGAAGCATCTACGGGGAGCTAGCAGGGTGGCGCATCCAACGGTGGAGGTGGTCGGAGCTGGGGTGGCCTGCAGAGGCACCGACGACGAGCGAGGCGGCGGTCGGAGCTCGGGTTGATGCGGGCGCGGGGCTGCAGGGTACGGCGAGGCCAGCTAAGGGGATCTATGGCCTCCTGGTACATCTAGGAGCTCGCTAGGCTCGTCAACTTGAGTGGAGCGGCACGGCAGCGCCATGCCCGGCATTCATGGCGGACGGCGGTGCTCGGTACGGTGGCTAGCGCGGCTACGGCAAGCGACAAGCCACGGGGACAGGGGAAAACGATGGAGGAGCTCACTGGGAGGTCGAAGCGCAGCTCAGTGGGCTTGGGGACGTCCTCGATGGCGCGAATCGACCGGCGGTGATCCACGGGTCCGAGGAGGAAGAAGAGCTCGGGGTCATCGTCACGGAGCTCCTGGCGGCGCCTGGATTGGTGCAGAGGACGCGGGGGTCGAGGCGGAACTCGTGGCATAGCTGGATGGGTGTGGGGAGGTCGATGGCAGCGGCGAACGGCGGCGGTGCGTCCATGGAGGCTTCGAACATGGTGGGGAACGGGCGAGGGGGAGAGCGAGGGAGGGAGAGATCGATCCATACGGGTCTTGGGGGCGGCGTGGCGCGACGGAAGGCTCAGGGCGCCCCGGGAAGCAGGAGGTGGTCGGGCGCGCGCGTGCGTGCCGCAGGCACACGCCCTCCTGCCCACTGGCAGGAGGTGGAAGACAACATGGAGGTGGAGGTGGGCTGGGCTGGCTTTGCCCGGCTGGGCTGCTACAGTGGTGGGCCGGTTGGCCCACCAGGTAGGTTCTCCCTCTTTCTCTTTTAATTTGTTTTCTATTTTTCTGTAGTCTTTAGGGCTTTATTAAAAATACTTAGACCCTTTCAAAAATCACCAAACTGAACATATGCCCACTGTTTGGAATATATCCAACATGGAACATTTCAGTTTAGGATTACTTAGGCATTTAAAATATTTACTAGCATTTAAATGCCCAAATTCAAATAACATATGATTTAATCCAGTGACCTTTCGATGACCTAGAAAGTATTGCACCATTTTTGTCAGAGGTTTTAGACCAAGACAAAGATGATGAACATTTTTGAAGGGCATTTCAGGATCATTGAAAAATATTTTAGTAACCCTAGTTGGATTAAGTGGTGCTGGGGGTTTCTGCCATCCCCATTTCAACTTTCAAACAAATATAGACATGATGCATGGATGCTTATGATACTAATTGCAATCAAATTCTAGGGTTGTGACAACTCGCTCCCACTAAACAAGAATCTCGTCCCGAGATTCAAGACGTGAGGTAAGAAGACAGAGGGGATACAAAGCTAACACGACCTTCACGATCCAGATGTCCTTCTCAAGGATGTTGATTCATTGCATCACCTTGATCTCGACGTCTTGCTTTGAGAACTACATCCAACATGACAATGAGTAGAAAGGGAGAATTTAAGAAGAATCGACCTCCCTGAGGTTCGAGCAACTTAGGATCATCTTAATGATCACAAGATCAACTCATGGAATGAGACATAGTAACATCTCTTGAGCTGAGACACGAAGCATACACCTAGAGGGATGGAGTGAAACGGCTGGCGAAGGTTCACTAGGTAGGCAACAATTCCATACTCGAATAAGATGGAGCATGAATTTCAAAGTAGCAAGGAGATATTTGCCATGATTTCGTAACGTGATACCTCGGGGAAGGTGACTCGTAGAATTATTCCCTTAAGTGGCAAAAAGAATTACTTTTGATTCAGAGATCATTGAAACTCTTTATACCAGCCTGAGGCAATCACAATCGATCGTTTGGCGGAGTTCAAAGGAATGGCATATCCGGATCCAAATGGATGATGTAGACTATCTTGTTGAAGACAACGCAATGGATGACTTTGCTTATCATCGGAAATGGATGGGACCCATGGTAAGTCCACTTTTGAAGATGATCCTGAACAACAACTACTGAGGTGTAAGCTGGGAACGAAATGCAAATGTTGGGAATGATTCTGGTAACTGGGGAAGAACTCAACAGTCGAGAGTGAGTCCACTGTTTGAAAAGGTTATAACATAACCGAGGAAACTGGAAGCAAATCCCAGTTAACACCAACGGTAAAACCTAGTGCTTGCGCGTGCTCTCAAGAACTTGAGCATCTCCATATTCATCAAGGTTTTACCAATATCCGTGTCAAGGATCCTGGCAACACAACATACCACCATGATGAATGGTGATGGATGATGTAGATGCAAAGGAAGATAACACTTTCTCAGATTTCACCTTAGCGAGGCCAAGGGAACAGAATCTGGACGATCAACCGAGAGACATTTAGCACTCCGCTTCTAATGTTCTCCTTGATGTGCTAGCGTAATCCATTTATAGATATGGTTTGATATCTAGAACATCAAGTAAAAGGTCGGACTTCGGAAGCTCAAGAATCCATAAGGAATAACTATGGAGGCAGATCCTGCGAGATCCTTATGGGGAGGTGACCAACTTCTTCAACCAGGATACTACAATAATAGGCCTTCCGGATAGGTGTGTTGGCCACGACATCCATGTTACCGGTTATAGAGAGACCAACAATATAGTTCTTGGAGTATGTTCCAACCATCATATCTGCTTGAGATTCAGATCTGGTTGGTGTTAGGATATTCCAGACCCATCCAGTCTAGAAGGAAAATGAGAGTTTGCAACACAATTTGACAAGATGACGTTGCGAGATTCTCGGGAATGAACTGTGATAGCAAGCTCCAAAACATGAGCTGGTTTTGCTACAAACCTGTGAACACGTTGTCCTAGACAAGCATGGCCACCTGGTAGTCTTACAACGAAGCACTACCGAGTTCAGGAGGAACCATCAACGAGGATATCGAAGTCCTTGCATAAGTCTAGCTCCTAAGAAGAAACTTCTTCTCCTTGAACAAACCAATCTGTGGCTTGGTGTGCTAGGAACACATATGGAGTGGAGGTAATTAATCTACCAAACCATAGAATACTTTGCACATATGCATGACTGATTTGGGATGATTCCAAGGGAAACAAAACAAACCTTTCTCAAATTCATGGCGGCAACTTACACCTAGTGCACGTGAACTTAGAGAAAGTCACTTCTTTCACCAAACATATACTTCATGGGCGGAACACGAAGGGAATGCTTACAAAGTTTCCAACACTAGCTCAATGTTCAACATGAATCATGGGGGAGACAAAATGCCGCTGATGAGCTCAACAGCAACTCACAGGAATTTCCATATCACTGGACTTCCACCATCATGTGAACACGGTGATAGCATTGGTCAGACCAAAAGATGTAATGGTGTATGCTCGAGGGATCATCCACGAGTAAGACAACATTACGAACATCGTTGGTTCTGATTTGACTTGATGATAGCCCATACTCAAGTCAAAGTTTTGACAAGACAATAGATCCAACAACTGATCACGAGGACCAATTGGTGAAGATATCATCTTTCTTCAGTACACACACAAACACAAAGATATCCCTTCAGAAAGAACCAAATTTGGCAAAGCCTTTTATCTTCCAACTCTCCAAGTTGTTGTTTAGCTTAACCAACTAGCTCAGGGGTATCCAACACAGATTCTTGGAGAAGGGGTGGTTTATTGGAAAACCAACTTGATCACGAACTCAACATAACAGTCAGGGGACAACCAGGTAACACTTCCGAGAAGATATCCGGAAATCATGAACCACCAATATGTTACTAAGCTCGAGAACAATCTTGCTCTTCAGGGCAAGATGATGTGATCAAGAGAGCGAGGGACTGGCACAATCCTAACTCATTGATCGAAGAGTGCACCAGAAATAAGGACTAGGTAGCATGATCAATCTTAGGATGATGATTTAATAACCAGCACACTAAGAATGAGAGTGTTGTCCATTAACTACCATGCAACGGGGTTGCTAGGAGTATTGATTTCACACATCACGATTCACTTGTCGGTATTCCGGTTGCGACAGCACGACACCGAGGAATGAATAATGATGGCGAGAAGTGTCACTACGTCAAGAATTCATAAGGAAAGGTGCAATTCTCATGACATTCCTGACATAAGGAGGGTAATACTTCAGGGTAGAACAGACCAATAGCTTGATTGCATTTGATCTGCGAAATACAACTGCTTTGACCCAATCCTAGATATGGATGAGGTACTGGAGTTTGTTTCTCCTAGTCATTCTAGAATAGAATGGCTTGACGGACCACAAGAATAATAGGCATCGATGAACATGAATGCACAACTATTCCTGACTATCAAGTGATAGACTAGGGTCGGGATACAGCCGAGGAGGGTCAACTCAAGGAACATATAACTTTCTGAGTTGTGGATGCATAGATTAGTATGTCGAATCAAGTTCAACATGTTTCTTCCGGATAACCCATGCAGAGAGGTAGGACTGGCAGAGTCACAATTATGAATGGAGAACTCCTCAAGAGCACCCTGGTTGTGATCTTTGGTTCAAGAGAACTCCTGCCATGATGGTTCATGGTATTTGGAAGAATGATACACCACGGACCTCGAAGACTACCACAAAGATTATTAATATCCTAGAGGTACGAGCAACACTATCAACACGAGATAATTAGAGTGGATCTTGGGTCAAGAACCCAGGAATAGAATACCTACTACTAAATGGCATCACGGGATGCATTCGAGAGTGGTGGCCAGAATCATCACACCAGAACACAAAACATGGGTAGATTACTAGGTGACTCCCTAAAACACCTAGGGTCATAGTAATAGCTCCAACATATATGTCGAGGCAACAAAGTACCTCAACTCACCGATTAGTGTGATTAATCTGGCCCAAATGGACATCAGGAACAGGAGGAAGGGGTTTGCAAATGCATCAAACTACTTAGAAACCTGGGATGACTCGGACAGCATAACGGCGGTAAATGCTCAAAAGATTTGAGACATCCTGCAAAATGGTGGCATAACCACTCAACAACACAATATCAAAGTTCCGAGATCAACTGTCAACATACGGAAGTAGTAGGAACGGAACTGAGGCTTGAAACTATCAATTCTATAAATCTATGGATTAGTAACACGTCATCCTGATAGATAGAAGAGAAGCCTAGTTCTTAACCCCTGCAGAAAAGAAGAGGGTGACTCAGATCAGAGGGCATAGGGTAAAGGAGTAAAAAGAGCCTTACATTCCCTTCCACAATCAATCCCCTTATATAACTAAAGCATTTCTAGACTCGACATCGACCAGTATGGCTTGGTAATCCTACAGGCAGTCAGGCTCTGATACCAACGCTGTCAGGACCCTGATTCCAAGTCACATCGATCTAGCCGGTAACACCTCATATCACTTTGCGGCCTCACGCACGGTATTCCCACGGGTGTCACCTTACCATGGCCCGGGACCGTTTGCGCCTTTTGGCTCACGTATATGATAGTGTCGCTAGCATCCATATGACAGAGAACCCGGGCCGACATGGCTAATCGTGAACCCAAAGCGGCACTAACCTATGGGGACAGGCATACATGAATCAACTTCGAGCATGTCGGTCAGCAGCGTGTGAATCCGAGCTGTAGCACTGGGCTAACAGGACTCCGGTAACCCGGGCTGTAGCAGGCTAGGCAGGACTTCGGATGTCACCACGTGACATTTCCCCAAAGGGACAGACACAAGAGCAAAGTGAAACACATGCCGGCCAGTCAAGTGTCCTGAGCAGTAGTGCTGGGCTAGCAGGACTCCGGTGAACCGGGCTGTAGCGGACTACTATGGCTCAAGGAAGCACTAGACTACATTTCCCCATAAGAGAGGCTGCCAAGGATAAACAACTAGATTTGTCGGATCCCACACATACCAAGCATTTCAATCATACACACAATATGCTCGATATGTGTAAATACAACATGGCATCACAACATAACTCTACGACTCAAAGTACTTATTCATTAGGCTCCGAGGAGCGAGATATTACAAGCATGGGTCTCATGACCCAACATTCAAAGCATACAAGTCAAAACACATGCGGAAGCTTAACATGTCTGAGTACAGACATCTACAAATGGAAAAGGCTGAGAAGCCTGACTATCTACCAGATCCTGCCGAGGGCACAAGATCGTAGCTGAGGTATCAAGCTAAACGTCGAAGTCCACATGGAACTACTAGCGAGACCGACGTCTCTCTGCAAAACATAAAATAGGCAAACGTGAGTACAAATGTACCCAACAAGACTTACATCAGAACTATCTACATATGCATCGGTATCAATAAAGGGGGTGGTGGAGTTTAACTGTAGCAAGCCAGCTTTGACTCAGTGGCTAACCTGAACTACGACTGCAAGCAACTCTTTTGAGGTGGCGCACACGAGTCCACATATTCACCAATCAATACACTACTATGGATCCGCTCTCGTCTACCTACAAGAACGCCATCCATAGCACTCACGCTTATCTTGCGCATTTTAGAGTATCCACTTTCACTTGTCTATGAAATGTTATAGGCAACCCAAAAGTCCATTACTGCGGACACGGCTATTCGAATAGATGATGTTAACCCTACAGGGGTGTACTTCTTCACACATGCTCTCACCACTTACCGCCGTTTACACGACATGTACTCGGCAACCTTCAAGCGGAAGCCCAACGAGGGTGTCGGCCACGGCCGACCTAAACACTCAAGTCTCTAGTCCAGGTTTATCGCCTATCCAGGTTCCATCCGCAGGGAGTCCGGCCGAGGTTTTCACATACGGCCTCGAACGATGTGTACAGGTTCGAGACACCAAACGGGCGCCCGGCATGACCGACCATGGTGTATCTACCGCATCATAGCCCACCCCTAGGGTCAGCGCTACGCACGGCCACCAACACATATCCTATAAACACCAAGAACTAGTTGCAACTCCTGGACAGAGGACAAGGGTGATTAAGTGTCACAGCCCTAGCTTTACCCTGGCCTTGGACTAGTTTGGTTGCTGCATCATGTTTAAATTCAATTGAAATTTGAATTGAGGAATTTTCCAAGCCTCAGAAAACCTCTAAAAATAACCAACATTTAAATCTCATCAAATGAGTCCAAGAAAATGTTCCTATTATTCTGTGAAAATATTGGTATGAGGTGAAATTCAAACCAATATTTTGGGAGTCACAGAAATAATTTATTTGGGCCTTTGATTTAAATCAATAATATTTGGGTTGGAATTATTTCTGTTATATAAGAAATAATGTCCAAATAATCCCAAACTGAAATGTTTCATGTTGGGTTTATTCCATACAGTGAGCATGAGCAGTTTGGTGATTTTTGGAAGTGTCTAAGTATTTTTAATAAAGCCACAGATTGCAGAATAATAGAAAACAAGAAATATATAAAAAAAGAGAGAAGCCCACCTGGACCTTACCTGGCGGCCCAAGTGGCCGGCCCAGCCCACCTGGCCCCCTCCCCTGTCGTCTTCCTCCTTCGCCAGGAGGATGGGCGTGTGGCCGCCGTGCGCGCACATGCGCCCCGGCCACCTCCTGCTTGCCGCTTCCTCGACCCCCTTGGAGATGCCACGCACCTCCCTGGCGCCACATCCACTTCTCCCTCCGACCCTATCATCCTCTGCTCTCTCTCCCTCCCGCGACCGAACACCACCATCGCCGCCGCTCGCTGCTAACGCGCCCACCGAGCTCGCCTGACCTCCCCACCATATCCCTAGGCTCCGCCGCGGCTCTGCACGTCGACGAGAAGAACAAAACAAGCCCCGGGAGCCCCTCAGCCTCGCCATCGCCCTCATCCTCGGGAGCCGACCACCGCTGTCGTCGATTCGCCGGCCACAGGACATCCCCGAGCAAGTCGAACCCATCATCGTGATCACTATGAGCTGCACCGTCGTTTCCCCCTAACCCCGCGGCCTAGCGCTTGCTGCAGCACCATTTTCCATGACGCCCGAAGCACGCCGCCGCACGAAACCATCGCCGACGAGGCTCCGGTGGCCAATCGGCCCCGTTCATATGCCCTTTGGCTTTGTGAGAGCCTGCAGAACGCGTAGGTGCTACCCGTTGATCCTCCCGTGCACGGTGTCGTCATTTTCATCGGCGCCTGAACTCCGGCGGCCGCAACCAAGCTCGCCGCCGTCGACTCCGGCCACCCCAGGCCCGGAGACCACCACCATCCGACGCGCCATCGCGCCAGCTCTCCGTAGGGCCAAACGGCGCACCGAACGATGCATGATAGGCAAAACCCGAGCCACCCCGGTGCGTCTCCGCCGCGTTTTTGGTCGTCGCCGGTGAAACTCCGGCGAGCCAACGTGGCACACTTAGTTAACACTAATGACGCCATTAGCTGATCACTGTGCCACTAACGGATGGGCCCCACGTGCTAATAAACCCCGGATTTTATTCCCTATTTAACTTAGACTAACCCACCGGGCCCACATGTCAGGTTGACTTTGCTGACGAGGCAGTTGACTGGGCCCAAACGTCAGCGACCCTAACCAGCACTGGTTCACTGACTAGTGGACCCCACTGGTCAGGTTTGACCCGGGGCAGCCCTGTTGACCTGCTGAGGTCAGCATGACGTAATGCTGATGCAATAATGTAATTTCTGGATTTATTTCTATTCATGAAATTCCAGAAAATTGCCTAAACTTCCAAAAATCATAGAAATTCAACCGTAACTCCAAATGAAATAATCTATATATGAAAAATTATCAGAAAAATCCAATCTATCCATTTACACTACTTTCATGCATGTTCAACCAACTTATACCCACTGTATATGTGAAAACATGATAATGGCATTTTAAATGCTAAATATGGAGTTTGCATATGAACCCTTGGTCCATATGGACTTCATCTAAATTGTTGCTAGATGCATTAGTGCAAAACACATTCATATTGCCATGTCATAGCATGCATCATATTGTTGCATATCGTCATGTGTTGATTGAGTTCTTTCTCAGTTGCCGGTGTTTGTCCCCTCTCGATAGACGTTGTACCGACGCTGTGATCATTGACACTAATGAAGACCCAATGATATCTTCAGAAGTGCTAGGCAAGCAAAACCCCTTTGTTCATTCCGATACAAACCCACTCTCTCGCTCCTGCTCTCTTTTACTGCATTAGGACAACAACAATTCAACAGTTCCTTGCTGCGGTAGTTGAGCCCCTTATCCACTGCATGACCTGTCATTGCCACAGTAAATAGATGAAACCCACTAGTATGAGTAGGAGTTGTTTGAGCCCTAATGTGCCTACTCATTCATGCTTGTTTGTCATGCCTGCTATTGCATAGAGTTGTGTCAGGCGTGATTCATCGGGGATGAATCGGAGGTGTGTAAACATGTCCTACTGTTGAGAGCTAAGTGTGTGAACACGATTTGGTAAAGGTAGAAGTGAGAGGCCATGTAGGAGTACATGGTGGGTTGTCTCATTGAAACCGTTCTTAGGAACCGAGTTCTGTGTTTGTGATCCATGAAACAGTTACTACCACGCATTGGGCCCGAAACCAATGGACCCTCTCGGCTTCTTAATCACCCTTGTCCTCTGTCCAGGAGTTGCAACTAGTTCCTGGTGTTTATAGGATATGTGTTGGCGGCCGTGCGTAGCGCTGACCCTAGGGGTGGGCTATGATGCGGTAGATACACCGTGGCCGGGCATGCCGGGCGCCCGTTTGGTGTCTCGGAACCCTGTACACATCGTCCGGGGCCGTATGTGGAAACCTCGGCCGGACTCCCTGCGGATGGAACCTGGATAGGCGATAAACCTGGACTAGAGACTTGAGTGTTTAGGTAGGCCGTGGCCGACACCCTCGTTGGGCTTCCGCTTGAAGGTTGCCGAGTACATGTCGTGTAAACGACGGTAAGTGGTGAGAGCGTGTGTGAAGAAGTACACCCCTGCAGGGTTATCATCATCTATTCGAATAGCCGTGTCCGCGGTAATGGACTTCTGGGTTGCCTATAACAGTTCATAGACAAGTGAAAGTGGATACTCTAAAACTCGCAAGATAAGTGTGAGTGCTATGGATGGCCTTCCCGTAGGGAGACGGGAGCGGATCCATAGTGGTGTATTGAATGGTGAATATGTGGACTCATGTGCGCCACCTCAAAAGAGTTGCTTGCAGTCGTAGCTCAGGTTAGCCACTGAGTCAAAGGTGGCTTGCTGCAGTTAAACTCCACCACCCCCTTTATTGATACTAATGCATATGTAGATAGTTCTGATGTAAGTCTTGCTGGGTACATTTGTACTCACGTTTGCTTAATTTATGTTTTGCAGAGAGACTTCAGTCTCGCTAGTAGTTTCGCGTGGACTTCGACGTTTAGCTTGATACCTCAGCTACGATCTTGTGCCCTCGGCAGGATCTGGTAGATAGTCAGGCTTCTCAGCCTTTTCCATTTGTAGATGTCTGTACTCGGACATGTTAAGCTTCCGCATGTGCTTTGATTTGTATGCTATGATTGTTGGGTCATGAGACCCATGTTTGTAATATCTCGCTCCTCGGAGCCTAATGAATAAATACTTGAGTTGTAGAGTTCTGTTGTGATGCCATGTTGTATTTACACATATCGAGCATATTGTGTGTATGATTGAAATGCTTGGTATGTGTGAGATCCGACAATCTAGTGGTTTATCCTTGGCAGCCTCTCTTATGGGGAAATGTAGTCTAGTGCTTCCATGAGCCATAGTAGTCCGCTACAGCCCGGTTCACCGGAGTCCTGCTAGCCCAGCACTACTGCTCAGGACACTTGACTCGCCGGCATGTGTTTCACTTCGTTCCTTTGTCTGTCCCTTCGAGGAAATGTCACGCGTTGACATCCGGAGTCCATCCTAGCCTGCTACAGCCCGGGTTCCTGGAGTCGTGTTAGCCCAGTGCTACAGCCCGGATTCACACGATGCTGACTGACACGCTCGATGTGATTCATATATGCCTGTCCCCATAGGTTAGTGCCGCTTTGGGTTCACGATTAGCCATGTCGGCAAGGGTTCTCTGTCATATGGATGCTAGCGACACTATCATATACGTGAGCCAAAAGGCGCAAACGGTCCCGGGCCATGGTAAGGCGACACTCATGGGAATACCATGCGTGAGGCCGCAAAGTGATATGAGGTGTTACCAGCTAGATCGATGTGACTTGGAATCGGGGTCCTGACATTAAGAAGCCGAGAGGGTCCATTGGTTTCGAGCCCAATGCGTGGTAGTAACTGTTTCATGGATCACAAACACAGAACTCGGTTCCTAAGAACGGTTTGAATGAGACAACCCACCATGTACTCCTACATGGCCTCGCACCGCTACCTTTACCAAATCGTGTTCACACACTTAGCTCACACACTGTAGGACATGTTTACACACCTCCGGTTCATCCCCGATGAACCAGACCTGACACGACTCTATGCAATAGCAGGCATGACAAACAAGCATGAATGAGTAGGTACATCAGGGCTCAAACAACTCCTACTCATGCTAGTGGGTTTCATCTATTTACTGTGGCAATGACAGGTCATGCAGAGGAAAGGGGTTCAACTACCGCAACATGTAACAGTTGAATCGTTGTTGTCCTAATGCAGTAAAAGAGAGTAGGAGCGAGAGAGTGGTTTGTATCGAAATGAACAAGGGGGTTTTGCTTGCCTGGCACTTCTGAAGATAGTATAGTTCTTCATCGGTGTCAACGATCACAGCGTCGGTACAACGTCTATCGAGAGGGGACAACCACCGGCAACAGAGAAAGAACACAATCAATGCAATGCACAGTATGATGCATGATCATGACATGTCAATATGCTGTGTTTTGAGCTAATGCAACTAGCAACATGTTAAATGGAGTTGGTTTGAACCCTAGGTTCAAATTCAAACTCCATATGTGAGAGTTTAAATTCCATTTATGTGAATTGGCCTAAACATCAGCCATAAGTTTTTCTAACATGCATGAAAATGCCATAAACAGATTCCTTGAATTTTTCTGATAATTTTTCATATATAAATTATTTCATTTGGAGTTACGGTTTAATTTCTATGATTTTTTTTGAAGTTTAAGTCATTTTCTGGAATTTCCTGAATTGTTTTAAAACAGAAATTAATTACTGCGTCAGCATGACATCGTCATGACGTCAGCAGGTCAACGGGGCACGGTCCAGGTCAAACCTGACCAGTGGGACCCACTGGTCAGTGACCCAGAACAGGCTAGTGACACAGACAGGTGGGGTCCGGTTAACAGGTGACGTGGCCAGGTCAAACTGACCTGTGGGGCCCTTGTGGTTAGCTAAAACTAAACAGAAACTAAACCAGGTTAATTAGAGAGTGGGGCCCATCCGTCAGTGAGCTAGGGGTTAGTTTAGTGGGGTCATTAGTGGCTAATGACAGTGCCACGTTGGCTTTGCCGGAGTTCCGCCGGCGGCGACCAAAACGCGGCGGAGGGCTTCGGGATTTTGCTACGGGGGCCGGTTTGGCGCGCGGGAAGCATCTACGGGGAGCTAGCAGGGTGGCGCATCCAACAGTGGAGGCGGTCGGAGCTGGGGTGGCCTGCAGAGGCACCGACGACGAGCGAGGCGGCGGCCGGAGCTTGGGTTGATGCGGGCACGGGGCTGCAGGGTACGGCGAGGCCAGCTAAGGGGATCTACGGCCTCCTGGTACATCTAGGAGCTCGCTAGGCTCGTCGGCTTGAGTGGAGCGGCACGGCAGCGCCATGCCCGACGTCCATGGCGGACGGCGGTGCTCGGTACGGTGGCTAGCGCGGCTACGGCAAGCGACAAGCCACGGTGACAAGGGAAAACGACGGAGGAGCTCACTGGGAGGTCGAAGCGTAGCTCAGTGGGCTTGGGGACGTCCTCGATGGCGCGAATCGACCGGCGGTGATCCACGGGTCCGAGGAGGAAGAAGAGCTCGGGGTCGTCGTCACGGAGCTCATGGCGGCGCCTAGATTGGTGCAGAGGACGCGGGGGTCGAGGCGGAACTCGTGGCATAGCTGGATGGGCGTGGGGAGGTTGATGGCAGCGGCGAACGGCGGCGGTGCGTCCATGGAGGCTTCGGCCATGGCGGGGAACGGGCGAGGGGGAGAGTGAGGGAGGGATAGGATCCATACGGGTCTTGGGGGGGCAGCATGGTGCGACGGAAGGCTCAGGGCGCCCCGGGAAGCAGGAGGTGGCCGGGCGCACGCGTGCGTGCCGCGGGCACACGCGTGCGTGCCGCGGGCACACGCCCTCCTGCCTACTGGCAGGAGGTGGAAGACGACAGGGAGGTGGAGGTGGGCTGGGCTGGCTTTGCCCGGCTGGGCTGCTACAGTGGTGGGCCGGTTGGCCCACCAGGTAGGTTCTCCCTCTTTCTCTTTTAATTTGTTTTCTATTTTTCTGTAGTCTTTAGGGCTTTATTAAAAATACTTAGACCCTTTCAAAAATCACCAAACTGAACATGCCCACTGTTTAGAATATATCCAACATGGAACATTTCAGTTTAGTATTACTTGGGCATTTAAAATATTTAGTAGCATTTAAATGCCCAAATTCAAATAACATATGATTTAATCCAGTGACCTTTGGATGACCTAGAAAGTATTGCACCATTTTTGTGAGAGGTTTTAGACCAAGACAAAGATGATGAACATTTTTGAAGGGCATTTCAGGATCATTGAAAAATATTTTAGTAACCCTAGTTGGATTAAGTGGTGCTGGAGGTTTCTGCCATCCCCATTTCAACTTTCAAACAAATATAGCCATGATGCATGGATGCTTATGATACTAATTGCAATCAAATTCTAGGGCTGTGGCACCGGAGGGCTTAGTCCGTAGGGGCAATCACAATCATACAGGCTAGACATCTAGGGTTTAGCCATTACGATCTCGTCGTAGATCAACTCTTGTAATCCTCAAACTCATCAAGATCAATCAAGCAGGACGTAGGGTATTACCGCCATCAAGAGGGCCCGAACATGGGTAAAGCATCGTGTCCCCTGCCTCCTGTCACCATCGACCTTAGACGCACAGTTCGGGACCCCCTACCCGAGATCCACCGGTTTTGACACCGACATTGGTGTTTTCATTGAGAGTTCCCCTGCGTCGTCACCAGAAGGTTCGATGGCTCCATCAATCATCTACAACAATGCTTCCCCGAGGAAGGTTTTCCTCCCCGGTCAGATCTTTGTGTTCGGCGGCTTCGCACTGCGGGCCAACTCGCTTGGCCATCTAGAGCAGATCGACAGCTATGCCCCAGGTCACCAGATTAGTTTTGGAAAGTTGGATTATGTCGCTGACATCCGAGGAGACTTGATCTTCCAAGGATTCACGACCCCAACCTCTGCTCTGGCCTTGGAGCCAGAGCGCGTCGCCAGGTCCGAAGACGGGATTTCTAAACCCGCCGGACTATCTGTGGCCACTAAGCCCAGTACGGGAGAGCCGGAGGAAGCAGTGTCACTGGAAACCATCACAAAGTCGGACTCTTCCCCGGACTGGCTTTGAACTCTCGGAGTCAGCATCATGTGAGCTCGGCCGAGGAATCCCCTTCCCGCCGTACTCCACAGATTCTCTTCTCCCTGGCCAAACCTCGCGTTTAAGCGAGGCTCTGGACTTGATGCGATCCCTCATCAATACGAAGGAGCAACGTCCGAACTACGCCCAGCCCGGACTAGGGGCTGAGAACAGGGAATTTTACGTCCCACCCACCACCCACTTCATCACCACTATCGAGGACTTAACTGACATGCTCGGTTACGGCTCCGAAGACATCGACGGTATGGACGACGATGCCGGAGAAGAGGAGGCCCAAAACCCGCTATTTACCGGACGCTGGATGGCCACCTCTTTGTATGACGTGTACATGGTGGATACACCCAAGGAGGGTGACGGCGATAATGAGAAAAATCCTGTAGAGGATAAACCTCCCGAGATACAACCAAAATGCCGACGGCGCCACTCTGAATCACGCTGCAACAAAGACGGCAATACTAGCACGAGAGACAACAATACTCCAGGCGATGCCGAAGACCAAGAAAACCCCGTCGAGCAAAACTCTAAACAAAACAATTGGGAGGATGGGAAAGTTAGCCCTAATGAACAGGCCGCAAACGAAGACTCGGAGGACAGTAATTACCTTCCACTCTCCGAGGATGAGGTGAGCCTCGGCGGCGAAGACTTTATCGTGCCTGAGGAACCTCTCAAGCAGGAGCGCTTTAAGCAATGACTAATAGCCACTACAAGGAGTCTGAAAAAGAAACAACGACAACTTCAAGCTGATCAAGATCTACTCAACAACAAATGGACTAATGTCCTGGCAGCCGAGGAATACGGCCTTGTGCGCCCAACCAAAAGTTAGCCGAAGCGTAAACTGCTACCTCAATTCGATGATGAGGCACTTGAGCTCATACCAGCAACACGTAATGCGGCTGACCGACCACCACGTGCCCGGGACAAAACGACAACTCAAGACGATCACCGGCCCATACTATCTCGCTGTAAAGGTAGAGGCAGTACGGCTCGGGGATACACATATGACCTACGGCAGGACCTGAAGAATAGAGCGAGTCTGGCCAGGTTGATCTACAGATCGCGGGGGCGTGCCTCGACGCGCGATGACGGCTATCAAGCCAAACATGACAAGCATAATCACGCCTGGGCCGAAAGCCGCAGACAGACTCCATCCGAACTACGTCGCGACCTGGCCCGATAGAGAGGCGCCGCACACCCCCTCTACTTCACTGATGAAGTAATGGAGCATGAATTCCCAGAAGGGTTTAAACCCGTAAATATCGAATCATATGATGGAACAACATATCCCGTAGTATGGATTGAGGACTTTCTTCTCCATATTCATATGGCCAGCTGTGATGATCTTCATGCCATCAAATACCTCCTACTAAAACTCATAGGACCAGCTCGACACTGGTTGAACAGCCTGCCCGAAAACTCCATTGGCAGCTGGGAGGACTTGTAAGACGCCTTCCGCGACAACTTCCAAGGCACATACGTCCGACCCCCGGATGCCGACGACTTAAGTCACATAGTTCAACAGCCCGGAGAGTCAGCCAGGAAATTCTGGACAAGGTTCTTAACTAAAAAGAACCAGATCGTCGTTTGCCCGGATGCCGAAGCCCTAGCGGCCTTTAAGCACAACATCCGCGATGAATGGCTCGCCCGACACCTCGGCCAAGAAAAGCCGAAGTCCATGGCGGCCCTCACGACACTTATGACCCGCTTTTGTGCGGGTGAAGATAGTTGGCTAGCCCGTAGCAATCATAATGCAAGTGAACCTGGCACCTCCGAAGCCAAGAATAGCAACGGTAAGCCCCGACGCAACAAGCATAAGCGTCGAAACAATGGTGACAATACTGATGACACGGCGGTCAACACCGGATTCAGTGGCTCCAAGTCCGATCAGCGAAAGAAGCCATATAAAAGGAACAATCTGGGCTCTTCTAGCTTGGACTGCATACTAGATCGTCCATGTCAGATCCACAACACCCCTGATAAAACCAGCCAATCATACCCACCGGAGCTGTTGGGTCTTTAAACAAGCCGACAAGTTAAATGTCGAAGACAAGGAGAAGGGGTCGCAAAGCGAGAATGACGACGAGGAGCCCCGTCCGCCGAACATAGGGGGACAGAAGAAGTCCCCCCAGGTTAAAACGGTGAGCATGATATACGCTACCCATATACCCGAAAGGGAGTGCTACCTCTTGAGCACTTTGTTGGTTTTCCCTCGAAGAGGAAAGGGTGATGCAGCAAAGTAGTGTAAGTATTTCCCTCAGTTTTTGAGAACCAAGGTATCAATCCAGCAGGAGACTACACACAAGTCACCTCGCACCTACACAAATGAATAAGAACCTTGCAACCAACACGATAAAGGGGTTGTCAATCCCTTCACGGCCACTTGCAGAAGTGAGATCTGATAGAGATAATAAGATATACATTTTTGGTATTTTTATGATATAGATTGAAAGTAAAGATTGCAAAGTAAAATAGATTGGAAACTTGTATGATGGAAATTAGACCTGGGGGCCATAGGTTTCACTATTGGCTTCTCTCAAGATAGCATAAGTATTACGGTGGGTAAACAAATTACTATCGAGCAATTGATAGAAAAGTGCATAATTATGAGAATATCTAGGCATGATCATGTATATAGGCATCACGTCCACGACAAGTAGACCGAAACGATTCTGCATCTACTACTATTACTCCACACATCGACCGCTATCCAGCATGCATCTAGAGTATTAAGTTCATAAGAACAGAGTAACGCATTAGGCAAGATGGCATGATGTAGAGGGATAAACTCAAGCAATATGATATAAACCCCATCTTTTTATCCTTGATGGCAACAATACAATACGTGCCTTGCTGCTCCTGCTTTCATTGGGAAAGGACACCGCAAGATTGAAACCAAAGCTAAGCACTTCACCCATTGCAAGAAAGATCAATCTAGTAGGCCAAACCAAACTGGTAATTTTAAGAGACTTGCAAAGATAACAAATCATACATAAAAGAATCCAGAGAAGGACCAAATATTGTTCATAGATAATCATGATCATAAACCCACAATTCATCGGATCTCGACATACACACCGCAAAAAGAATTACATCGAATAGATCTCCAAGAAGATCGAGGAGAACTTTGTATTGAGATCCAAAGAGAGAGAAGAAGTCATCTAGCTAATAACTATGGACCCGAAGGTCTGTGGTAAACTACTCACACATCATCGGAGAGGCTATGGTGTTGATGTAGAAGCCCTCCGTGATCGATTCCCCCTCCGGCGGAGCTCCGAAAAAGGCCCCAAGATGGGATCTCTTGGGTACAGGAGGTTGCGGCGGTGGAAATAGGGTTTTGTGGTGCTCTCTGATGTTTTTGGGGTATATGAGTATATATAGGTGAAAGAAGTCGGTCATGGGAGCCACGAGGGGTCCACGAGGGTGCGGGCGCGCCTCCCTGCCTCGTGGCCTCCTTGATGCTTCCTTGACGTCCACTCCAAGTCTCCTAGATTGCGTTTGTTTCAAAAATAACTCTCCCAAAGGTTTCATTCCGTTCGATATTCCTTTTCTGCGAAACACTGAAATAGGCAAAAAACAATTTGCACTGGGCCTTTGGTTAGTAGGTTAGTCCCAAAAATAATATAAAAATGTATATTAAAGCCCATTAAACATCCAAAACAGATAATATAATAGCATGTAACAATAAAGAATTATAGATACATTGGAGACGTATCAAGCATCCCCGAGCTTAATTCATGCTCGTCCTCGAGTAGGTAAATGATAAAAACATAATTTCTGATGTGGAATGCTACCTAGCATAATTCTCAATGTAATTTTATTTATTGTGGCATGAATGTTCAGATCCGAAAGATTCAAGACAAAAGTTTAATATCGACATAAAAATAGTAATACTTCAAGCATACTAACAAAGCAATCATGTCTTCTCAAAATAACATGGCCAAAGAGAGTTATCCCTACAAAATCATATAGTCTGGCTATGCTCCATCTGCACCACACAAAATATTTAAATCATGCACAACCCCGATGACAAGCCAAGCAATTGTTTCATACTTTTGATGTTCTCAAACTTTTTCAATCTTCATGCAATACATGAGCGTGAGCCATGGATATAGCACTATAGGTGAAATAGAATGGTGGTTGTGGAGAAGACAAAAAGGAGAAGATAGTTTCACAACTAGGCGTATCAACGGGCTATGGAGATGCCCATCAATAGATATCAATGTGAGTGAGTAGGGATTGCCATGCAACGGATGCACTAGAGCTATAAGTGTATGAAAGCTCAACAAAAGAAACTAAGTGGGTGTGCATCCAACTCTCTTTCTCATGAAGACCTAGGGCATTTTGAGGAAGCCCATCATTGGAATATACAGGCCAAGTTCTATAATGTAAAATTCCCACTAGTATATGAAAGTGACAACATAGGAGACTCTCTATCATGAAGATGTGGTGCTACTTTGAAGCAAAAGTGTGGTAAAAGGATAGTAGCATTGCCCCTTCTCTCTTTTTCTCTATTTTTTGTTTTTTTGTTTTTTTGGGCCTTCTATTTTTTATGGCCTTTTTTCGTCCGGAGTCTCATCCCGACTTGTGGGGGAATCATAGTCTCCATGATACGTCCATTTTGCATAATGCTTTTATATCGATATTTATTGCATTATGGGATGTTATTACACATTATGTCACAATACTTATGCCTATTCTCTCTTATTTTACAAGGTTTACATAAAGAGGGAGAATGCCGGCAACTGGGATTCTGGACTGGAAAAGGAGCAAATATTAGAGACCTATTCCGCACAGCTCCAAAAGTCCTGAAACTTTATGGAAGACGTTTTCAGAATATATAATAAATATTGAGCGCAAGAAGTTAACCAGGGGGCCACACCCTGCCCACGAGGGTGGGGGGCGTGCCCTACCCCCTGGGCGCGCCCCTACCTCCTGGGCCCCCTAGTGGCCCTCCGGTGACCATCTTCTGCTATATGAAGTCTTTCGATGGGAAAAAAATCACAAGCCATATTCTCGGACGAAACTCTGCCGCCACGAGGGGGAACCAATCTAGGGCTCTGGCGGAGCTGTTCTGCCGGGGAAACTTCCCTTCGGGAGGGGGAAATCATTGCCATCGTCATCAGCAACGCTCCTCTCATCGGGAGAGGCAATCTCCATCAACATCTTCATCAGCACCATCTCCTCTCAAACCCCCAGTTCATCTCTTGTATCCAATTCTTGTCTCCAAGTCCGGGATTGGTACTAGTAGGTTGCTAGTAGTGTTAATTACTCCTTGTAGTTGATGCTAGTTGGTTTATCTGGTGGAAGATCATATGTTCAGATCCTATATTCATATTAATACCCCTCTGATTATGAACATGAATATGCTTTGTGAGTAGTTACGTTTTTTCCTGAGGACATGGGAGAAGTCTTGCTATTAGTAGTCATGTGAATTTGATATTCGTTCGATATTTTGATGAGATGTATGTTGTCTCTCCTCTAGTGGTGTTATGTGAACGTTGACTACATAACACTTCATCATTGTTTGGGCCTAGAGGAAGGCATTGGGAAGTAATAAGTAGATGATGGGTTGCTAGAGTGACAGAAGCTTAAACTCTAGTTTATGTGTTGCTTCGTAAGGGGCTGATTTGGATCCATATGTTTCATGCTATGGTCAGGTTTACCTTAATACTTTTGTTGTAGTTGCAGATGCTTGTAATAGAGGTTAATCATAAGTGGGATGCTTGTCCAAGTAAGGACAGCACCCAAGCACCGGTCCTCCCATATACCAAATTATCAAAGTACCGAACGTGAATCATATGAACGTGATGAAAACTAGCTTGACGATATTCCCATGTGTCCTTGGGAGCGCTTTTATCTATATAAGAGTTTGTCCAGGCTTGTCCTTTGCTACAAAAAGGATTGGGCCACCTTTCTGCACTTTATTTACTTTTGTTACTTGTTGTTCGTTACAAACTATCCTATCACAAAACTATCTGTTACCACTTATTTCAGTACTTGCGGAGAATACCATGCTAGAAACCGCTTATCATTTCCTTCTGCTCCTCGTTGGGTTCGACACTCTTAATTATCGAAAGGACTACGATAAACCCCCTATACTTGTGGGTCATCAAGACTCTTTTTTGGCGCCGTTGCCGGGGAGTGTAGCGCCTTTGGTAGGTGGAATTTGGTAAGGAAAAATTTATATAGTGTGCTGAAATTTACTGTCACTTGTTACTATGGAAAGTAATCCTCTGAGGGGCTTGTTTGGGGTATCTTCACCTCGACCAGTAGAGCAAAGAGTTGCTCCTCAATCTACTGAAAATGAAAATGAAAATGAAGATGTCTGCTTTGAAATTCCTTCGGGTATGATAGAAAAACTGCTAGATAATCCTTTTGCAGGAGACGGAACAATGCATCCTGATGAACACCTAATATATGTGGATGAAGTTTGTGGATTATTTAAGCTTGTAGGTGTACCCAGAGATGTTGTTAAGAAGAAGGTCTTCCCTTTATCTTTGAAGGGAGATGCATCGACATGGTATAGGCTATGTGATGATATGGGGTCATGGAACTACAAATGATTGAAATTGGAATTTCATCAGAAGTTTTATCCTATGCATATTGTTCATCGTGATCGCAATTATATATATAATTTTTGGCCTCGCGAAGGAGAAAGCATTGCTCAAGCTTGGGGGAGGCTTAAATCAATGTTATATTCATGCCCCAATCATGAGCTCTCAAGAGAGATGATTATTCAAAATTTATTTGCTCGGCTTTCTGACAACAATCACACCGTGCTCGATACTTCTTGTGCTGGCTTTTTTTATGAAGAAGACTATTGAATTCAAATGGGAATTATTGGAAAGAATTAAACGCAGCTCTGAAGATTGGGACCTCGACGAAGGTAAGGAGTCAGGTATGACACCTAAGTTTGATTGTGTTAAATCTTTTATGGATACCGATGTTTTCCAAAAATTTAGCACTAAATATGGACTTGACTCTGAGATAGTAGCTTCTTTCTGTGAATCTTTTGCTGCTTATGTTGATCTCCCCAAGGAGAAGTGGTTTAAATATCATCCTCCCATAGAAGTAAAAGTAGTTGCACCTATTAAAGTTGAAGAAAAGACTATCACTTATAATGATCTTATTGTTCCTACTTCTTATGTTGAGAAACCACCTTTCCTTGTTAGGATAAAGGATCATGCTAAAGCTTCAACTATGGTTCGTAAAAGCAATACTAAAACTTATACATCTTCTGAGAAAATCAAAGTTGAACCTGATATTGATATTGTTAAAGATCTCTTGTCTGATAATATTGATGGGCATGTTATTCATTTCCTTGATGAGACTACTAGAATTGCTAAACATTGTGCTAAAGATAAAAACAGACCTGTGGTAGGCATGCCTGTTATTTCTGTTAAAATAGGAGGTCATTGTTATCATGGCTTATGTGATATGGGTGCTAGTGCTAGTGCAATACCTTACGCCTTATACAAAGAAATTATGCATGATATTGCACCTGCGGAGATAGAAGATATTGATGTCACAATTAAACTTTCCAATAGAGATACTATTTCACCTATGGGAATTGTTAGAAATGTTGAAGTCCTGTGTGGGAAAACTAAATATCCTGCTGATTTTCTTGTTCTTGGTTCCCCACAAGATAGCTTTTGTCCCATTATATTTGGTAGACCATTCTTAAACACTGTTAATGCTAAGATAGATTGCAAAAAGTATGTTGTTACTATCAGTTTAGATGATATGTCTCATGAATTTAATTTCTCTAAATTTAGTAGACAACACCGTGAAGAAGAATTACCTAGTAAGGATGAAATTATTGGTCTTGCTTCTATTGCCGTACCTCCTAGTGATCCTTTAGAACAATATTTGCTAGACGATGAAAATGATATGTTTATGAATGAAAGAAGGGAAATAGATGAAGTATTCTTTAAACAGGAACCTATTCTGAAACACAATTTGCCCATTGAAATCCTAGGGGATCCTCCTCCACCCAAGGGTGATCCCGTGTTTGAGCTTAAACCGTTACCTGATACTCTTAAATATGCTTATCTTGATGAGAAAAAGATATATCCTGTTATTATTAGTGCTAACCTTTCAGAGCATGAGGAAGAGAGATTATTGAAAACTCTGAAGAAGCACCATGCTGCCATTGGGTATACTCTTGATGATCTTAAGGGCATTAGTCCCACTCTATGTCAACATAAAATAAATTTGGAAGAAGATGCTAAACCAGTTCATGATCATCAACGATGGCTGAATCCTAAAATGAAAGAAGTGGTAAGAAAGGAAATACTAAAGATCCTTGAGGCATGTATAATCTATACCGTTGCTGATAGTCAGTGGGTAAGTCCTATCTATTGTGTCCCTAAGAAGGGAGGTATTACCGTCATTCCTAATGATAAAGATGAATTGATTCCTCAAAGAATTATTACAGGTTATAGGATGGTAATTGATTTCCGCAAATTAAATAAGGCCACTAAAAAGGATCATTACCCTTACCTTTTATCGATCAAATGCTAGAAAGATTATCCAAACATACACATTTTTGCTTTCTAGATGGTTATTCTGGTTTCTCTCAAATACCTGTGTCAGCCAAGGATCAATCAAAGACTACTTTTACTTGCCCTTTTGGTACTTTTGCTTATAGACATATGCCCTTTGGTTTATGTAATGCACCTACTACCTTTCAGAGATGCATGATGGCTATATTCTCTGACTTTTGTGAAAAGATTTGTGAGGTTTTCATGGACGATTTCTCTGTCTATGGATCTTATTTTGACGATTGCTTGAGCAACCTTGATCGAGTTTTGAAGAGATGTGAAGAAACTAATCTTGTCTTGAATTGGGAAAAGTTCCACTTTATGGTTAATGAAGGTATTGTCTTGGGGCATAAAGTTTCTGAAAGAGGTATTGAAGTTGATAAAGCCAAGGTTGATGCTATTGAGAAGATGCCATGTCCCAAGGACATCAAAGGTATAAGAAGTTTCCTTGGTCAAGCCGGATTTTATAGGAGGTTCATTAAGGACTTCTCAAAAATTTCTCGGCCTCTGATTAATTTATTACAAAAAGATATACCATTTGTCTTTGATGATGATTGTGTAGAAGCATTTGAAATACTTAAGAAAACATTTATCTCTGCACCTATTGTTCAGCCACCTGATTGGAATTTACCCTTTGAAATTATGTGTGATGCTAGTGATTATGCTATAGGTGTTGTTCTAGGGCAAAGAGTTGATAAGAAATTAAAGGTTATTCAATATGCTAGTAAAACCCTAAACAATGCTCAAAGAAATTATGCTACTACTGAAAAATAATTCTTAGCAGTTGTATTTGCTTGTGATAAGTTCAGACCTTATATTGTTGATTCTAAAGTAACTATTCACACTGATCATGCTGCTATTAAATATCTCATGGAAAAGAAAGATGCTAAACCTAGACTTATTAGATGGGTTCTCTTGCTACAAGAATTTGACTTACATATTGTTGATAGAAAGGGAGCTGAGAACCCCGTTGCAGACAATTTGTCTAAGTTAGAAAATTGCTTGATGAACCACTACCTATTGATGATAGCTTTCCTGATGAGCAATTAAATGTCATAAATGCTTCTCATACTGCTCCATGGTATGCTGATTATGCTAATTACATTGTTGCCAAATTCATACCACCTAGTTTCACATACCAGCAAAAGAAAAAGTTCTTCTATGATTTGAGGCATTACTTTTGGGATGACCCACATCTTTATAAAGAAGGAGTAGATGGTGTTATTAGACGTTGTGTACCTGAGGATGAACAGGTACAGATCCTACGCAAGTGTCACTCCGAAGCTTATGGAGGACACCATGTTGGAGATAGAACTACACATAAGGTATTGCAATCTGATTTTTATTGGCTTACTCTCTTCAAGGATGCCCGTAAGTTTGTCTTATCTTGTGATGAATGTCAAAGAATTGGTAATATTAGTAGACGTCAAGAAATGCCTATGAACTATTCACTCGTTATTAAACCATTTGATGTTTGGGGCTTTGACTATATGGGACCTTTTCCTGCCTCTAATGGATATACACATATTTTAGTTGCTGTTGATTATGTTACTAAGTGGGTAGAAGCTATTCCAACTAGTAGTGCTGATCATAACACATCTATTAAAATGCTTAAAGAAGTTATTTTTCCAAGATTTGGAGTCCCTAGATATTTAATGACTGATGGTGGTTCACATTTTATTCATGGTGCTTTCCGTAAAATGCTTGCTAAGTATGATGTTAATCATAGAATTGCATCCCCTTATCACCCACAGTCTAGTCGTCAAGTAGAATTGAGCAATACAGAACTCAAATTAATTTTGCAAAATACTGTCAATAGGTCTAGAAAGAATTGGTCCAAGAAACTTGATGATGCATTATGGGCCTATAGAACTGCATATAAAAATCCTATGGGTATGTCTCCGTATAAATGGTATATGGAAAAGCATGTCACTTACCTCTCAAACTAGAACACAAGGCATATTGGGCTATTAAAGAGCTCAATTATGATTTTAAACTTGCCGGTGAGAAGAGGTTATTTTATATTAGCTCACTCGATGAATGGAGAACCCAAGCCTACGAAAATGCCAAGTTGTTTAAAGAAAAGGTTAAAAGATGGCATGATAAAAGGATACAAAAGCGGGAGTTTAATGTAGGTGATTATGTATTGTTATACAACTCTCGTTTAAGATTTTTTGCAGGAAAACTTCTCTCTAAATGGGAAGGTCCTTATGTTATCGAGGAGGTCCATTGTTCCAGTGCCATAAAAATCAACAACTTCGAAGGCACAAATCCGAAGGTGGTGAGCGGTCAAAGAATCAAACATTATATCTCAGGTAATCCCATAAATGTTGAAACCAATGTTATTGAAACTGTAACCCCAGAGGAATACATAAGGGACACTTTCCGAAATGTTTCAGACTCCAAAAAGGAATAGGTATGTGGTACGGTAAGTAAACCGACTCCAAAACAGTTCTAAAGGCAATATTTCTCTGTTTTGGAATATTTAGAAAAATAGAAAAATAAGAAGAAGTCCGGGAAGGACACGAGGGCTCCACGAAGGTGGAGGGCACGCCCTACCCCCTAGGCGCGCCCCTACCTCGTGGGCATCTCGTACACTTTCCGGACTCCGTTTTCTTACACGATACGTATTTTGGTCGGTAAAAATTCATTATATAATCTCCCGGGGGTTTTGACTCCTGTATTACGCAAATATCTCTTGTCTTTGTTTCGAGTTGTGTTCTGCCAGGGTTGTCAAGGCCAGGCACTATGTCATCTCCCTCCTCCTCCAACCATGAGGGTAACGATGCTTGGCTAATGAAGATAGAGATGAAGAGGGAAGAACCCATGGAGATCATCAAGGATGAAGGGATCAAGAAAGCCACGGAGGACCAAGCTCCGGCAACAGAAGACATCCTTCAACTTGATCACAATCTTCTTACCCCAACTAAGATCGAAGCTTTCAAGATGATTGAGCTAGATCGTATACAAAATAAGTATCTCACACGTGAACTTTTTTTGTTGAAGGAGCATATCATCGCACTCAAAGGCATTATCCGCAAGTTAGAAGACCTCATACGCTCGATGTGCGACTATCCAGCATCAACAACTCCACCTTCTTCACCAACAAAGAAGAACTGAGCATCGGGTATGCTCACTCCCCTTGGCAACTGCCAAGCTTGGGGGAGTACCCCGGTATCGTATCACCATCACTTTTATCTTTACCATTTTTCTTAGTTTGATCCTTTTGGTAATATCTTGATCTAGTAGAATAAAGTTTATGGCATGATCTAGTTTTGAGTTTTGCTTTATGATCCCTCTATGTAATCGAGTCTGTGAGCTATATCTATATAATAAAGATTAGTGTTGAGTCAAGGGCTTAATTATTTTGCCATGATCCTAAGTGAATAAAAGAAAAGAGAAATAAATAAAAAAGGGAAACAAAGAGATCATATGGATCTTATGGAGAGTAATGAGCTCACATAGAAAAAGTATGATAAATAAAAGTTGTTGAGAGTTGACAAACATAGTTTTGGTCATCGTTGCAATTAATAGGAAGTAATAAAGAAAGAGAGGTCTTCACATATAAATATACTATCTTGGACATCTTTTATGATTGTGAGTACTCATTATAATATGACATGCTAAAGAGTTGACGTTGGACAAGGAAGACAACATAATGGGTTATGTTTTATTACATCTGAGATAAATTATATTGTAATGGATCATCCAACATGGTTTATCTTGCCTTTCCCCCTCATGCTAGCCAAATTCATCGCACCAAGTAGAGATACTACTTGTGCTTCCAAATACCCTTAAACCAGTTTTGCCATAAGAGTCCACCATACCTACCTATGGATTGAGTAAGATCCTCCAAGTAAGTTGTCATCGGTGCAAGCAATTTAAAAATTGCTCTCTAAATATGTATGACTTATTAGTGTGGGAGAAAATAAGCTTTATACGATCGTGTGATATGGAAGAAATAAAAGCGACAGACTGCATAATAAGGGTCCATATCACAAGTGGCAATATAAAGTGACGTTCTTTCGCATTAAGATTTTGTGCATCCAACCATAAAAGCGCATGACAACCTCTGCTTCCCTCTGCGAAGGGCCTATCTTTTACTTCTATCTCCTACCTTGCATAAGAGTCATGGTGATCTTCACCCTTCCTTTTTTACATTTTATCCTTTGGCAAGCACAATATGTTGGAAAGATCCTGGTATATATGGCTAATTGGATGTGAGTTTTCATGAACTATTATTGTTGACAATACCCTTGAGGTAAAACGTTGGGAGGCAAAACTATAAGCCCCTGTCTTTCTCTGTGTCTGATTAAAACTCCATACCCATAAGTATTGTGTGACTGTCAGCAATTATGAAAGACTATATGATAGTTGAGTATGTGGACTTGCAGAAAAGCTCTTATATATTGACTCTTTCGTATGTTATGATTGCAATTGCTCCAATGACTGAGATTATAGTTTTTTAGTTTTCAATGAAGTTTATGATTCATACTTGAAATTGTGATTGAATTATTACTCTAGCATAAGAAATCATATGACAAGAGTTATGTAAGTTTCTGTTCTAAGAATGATCATGATGCCCTCATGTTCGTATTTTATTTTTATCGACACCTCTATCTCCAAACATGTGGACATATTTTTCGATTTCGGCTTTCGCTTGAGGACAAGCGAGGTCTAAGCTTGGGGGAGTTGATATGTCCATTTTGCGTCATGCTTTTATATCGATATTTATTGCATTATGGGCTATTATTACACATTATGTCACAATACTTATGCCTATTCTCTCTTATTTTACAAGGTTCACATAAAGAGGAGAATGCCGGCAGCTGGGATTCTGGGCTGGAAAAGGAGCAAATATTAGAGACCTATTCTGCACAGCTCCAAAAGTCCTGAAACTTCACGGAAGACGTTTTCAGAATATATAATAAATATTGAGCACAAGAAGTTCACCAAGGGGGCCACACCCTGCCCACGAGGGTGGGAGGCGCACCCTACCCCCTGGGCGCGCCCCCTACCTCGTGGGACCCATGGTGGCCCTCCGGTGGCCATCTTCTCCTATATGAAGTCTTTCGATGGAAAAAAATCACAAGCCATCTTCTCGGACGAAACTCCGCCGCCACGAGGCGGAACCTTGGCGGAACCAATCTAGGGCTCTGGCGGAGCTGTTCTGCCAGGGAAACTTCCCTCCGGGAGGGGGAAATCATTGCCATTGTCATCACCAATGCTCCTCTCATCGGGAGAGGGCAATCTCCATCAGCACCATCTCCTCTCAAAACCCTAGTTCATCTCTTTTATCCAATTCTTGTCTCCAAGTCCGGGATTGGTACTATGTAACACCCACGATGCGGCTATATCTCCCACGTGTCGGAGCACGACTTAGAGGCATAACCGCATAGTAGGCATGTCGCAAGAGGGGTAATATTTACACATCTCATGTACTGAATAAGAAAGGGATAAAGTGTTGGCTTACAATCGCCACTTCACACCATACATGAATATAGCATTACATCATCCAGAATACAATCAAGGTCCAACTACGGAACCAAATAAAGAAAGACAACCCCTAATGTAAAAGATCCCCGATCGCCCCAATTGGGCTCCACTACTGATCGTCTGGAAAGGAAATGTAGTAACGTCCTGAGTCCTCATCGAACTCCCACTTGAGCTCAGTCGCGTCTCCTAGAACGGTATCATCGGACCCTGCACCTAGTTTTGAAGTAAACTGTGAGTCACGGGGACTCAGCAATCTCACACCCTCGCGATCAAGACTATTTAAGCTTATAGGTAGGAAAAAAGGTATGAGATGGAGCTGCAACAAGGACTAGCATATATGGTGGCTAACTTACGCAAATGAGAGCGAGAAGAGGAGCAAATCACGGTCGAGAATCTATGATCAAGAAGTGATCCTAGAACTACTTACGTTCAAGCATAACATGGGACCGTGTTCACTTCCCGGACTCCACCGGAAAGAGACCATCACGGCTACACACGCGGTTGATGCATTTTAATTAAGTGAAGTGTCAAGTTTTCTACAACCGGACATTAACAAATTCCCATCTGCCCATGACCACGGGCACGGCTTTCGAAAGCTCAAAACCCTACAGGGGTGTCCCAACTTAGCCCATCGCGACCTCTCACGGTCAACGAAGGATATTCCTTCTCCCAGGACGGCCCGATCAGACTCGGAATCTCGGTTACAAGACATTTCGACAATGGTAAAACTAAACCAGCAAAGCTGCCCGAATGTGCCGACAAATCCCGATAGGAGCTGCACATATCTCATTCTCAGGGCACACCGGATTGTCCAAGGTTCCGGTAGGCCAGCCCAGAGTTGCCCCTGGTGGCCACCAGCAGCAGACAGGTTGGACCAACACTCAGAGGAGCACTGGCCCGAGGGTTTAAATAAAGATGACCCTTGAGTCTGTAGAACCCAAGGGAAAAAGGCTAGGTGGCAAATGGTAAAACCAAAGTTGGGCCTTGCTGGAGGAGTTTTATTCAAAGTGAACTGTCAAGGGGTCCCCATAACACCCAACCCTGTAAGGAACGCAAAATCAAGGAACATAACACCGATATGACAGAAACTAGGGTGGCAAGAGTGGAACAAAACACCAGGCATAAGGCCGAGCCTTCCACCCTTTACCAAGTATATAGATGCATTAATTAAATAAGAGATATTGTGATATCCCAACAATAATCATGTTCCAACATGGAACAACTCCAATCTTCACCTGCAACTAGCAACGCTATAAGAGGGGCTGAGCAAAGCGGTAACATAGCCAAACAACGGTTTGCTAGGACAAGGTGGGTTAGAGGCTTGACATGGAAATATGGAAGGCATGATAAAGCATGTGGTAGGTATTGCGGCATAGGCATAGCAAAAGAGCGAGCAACTAGCAAGCAAAGATAGAAGTGATTTCAAGGGTATGATCATCTTGCCTAAGATCCCACAAAGAAGAAGAACGAGTCCATGAAGAAGACAAACGGACGTAGTCGAACGAATCCTCACAAACGCGACGTTATCGTAACTAACCCGAAGAAGCAACACCGGAAAGAAGCAAACAACATTGTAAACAACCACCACATAATCATGGCATGATGCACAATCAAGTATGATGCATGTCCGGTTTAATGAAGCATGGCATGGAAAAATGCACAAACAATCCTACAAATTAAGTGGAGCTCAACATGCAACTCCATTGCATATTGACGAAACACCACATTCAAGTTATTTAGTTCGATCTCGTTTATGTACCCCAACAATATTAAATGTTGTTAAACATGGCAAGAGGGTGAAGAAAAGTAAAACTACCTATCTAGTCAAGTTTAAATGAGGCCGGAAACAACGAACAACAATTCCGGAAAAACCTCATATGCATATATTAGGTTTGGTACTATTCTGCCCTAAACCATATTTTATAGTTATTAAACATGCAAAGTGATGCCACCATGTTAAACTAGGCATTTTACAACCCCATTTACGTATAAAGATTATTTAAAACCGAGCTACGGTTATTAAGTTATGAATTAAAGCATTTTAACATGGCATAGGAGCAAATTTAACCAAATAGCATTTTAAACATTTCAAACATGCATGAAAGTTGCATATTATGAAACTAGATGAAAAACTAAGCATTTTTCATATAAAGTTTGTTTTAATCCGATGCACGGTTAAATAGTTAGGACATGCATGAAGCTTAGGGAGTTTTTTTTCAAAACTACAGTCTCTGGAATAAATACTAAATTCGTTCCATGAAAAAAAACTTGAATCGGGCCGCATCTGAGACTTGGCCCAACAGGAGGAGAAAAAAGGCGCTCGGGTGTGGCCTCACCCATGGGCTTGGCCCATCTGTAGAGGAGGCCAGCTTGGGGCGCTGGGCCTCGTGCGATGGTGGGGAGCCGCTGGGCCGGAGTAGAGGTGGCCCAAGCGCGGGCGCTGGGGCGTCGTGCTTGTTCGATGCGGTCAACAGGTGAAGGTGAGGCAGCCCAGGTGCGTGCGGTCGGTCGTGGGACTTGGCGCGGTCAATGCGAGCGGGACTTGGCGCTGGAGAAGCGTGCGAGCAGAGGCGGGACGAGGGACTTGTCTCTGGTCGTCGTCGTTCGTGAAGCGGGTTGGCGATGCGGTTGGCTGCCACCTCCAGATCAAAGCGAGGACCGGGGTCAACGCGCGCGATGGAGAGGCCGGGCATGGGGTCGACGCAGCGGACGCAACAGTGTGCGGGTGGAAGCAGAGCTCCGGCGTGAGGCATGGCCGCTGCATGAACTTGGCGCGGCGGCGGGGTCCGGGAATGGGCGCGGGGAGGCGCTTGGGTCCAGGCCGGCGCGGAGGACTCCAATAGCGGCTTGGTTCGCTGGATTCGAGAGAAGAACACGGCGGCTCGGCCTTGGCGTCCATGGCGCGGCGGGATAGCTCCTGGGTACCTGGAAGAGAGAGATGTGAGAGGGAGAGAGAAAAGAGTAAGGATAAAGGGAGGAAGAACGGGAGGACAAGGGGAAGGAAAAAGGATGAGGTGCAGGGCCTGCTGGTTCGGTGGTGATTGTCGCCGTTGGCGTCTGGTACTCGGGCGAGGCGGCGCTGGTGGATCGAGGTGCTCGGGGACGAGTGAGCAGAGGAGGGGATCGATGGATTTGGAAGGAGTGCACTGGTTGGGTGGCGGCGGAAATCAAGGGAGAGGGTCGGAGAGAATCTGGATCGGGAGGAGATCCCGAGGTGGGATGGTGAGTGGTGGCGGCAGGGAATAGGAGGATGGGACAGGTTAGGACTAGGGTTAGCCTCTTTATATAGCAGGTGGGATTAGGTTAGGGGGTATTCGGTCCGTACGATTATAATCGGACGACCGAGAAAATATATGTTAGGAAGTCCAATTAACAAAACGGAGATGTTTTGTAGATGTTTGGGGATGATCCGGACCCAACGGTGACGACTATCCGGGTCGGGTTCGGACAGTTTTCGGACACGCGCGAGGAGGGCCGCGGGCTGGCGAGAGAGGTTAGGTTGGGCCTGGCGGTAGGTAGTGGACGGTGTAGACGGTATAGGGAGGAAAGAGAGGGAAAGCCCGGCAACAGTTTTCAGAGACCGAAAACGTCCGACGTTAGATCGGCAGCGGTGCCGCTATAGTTACTCGTTGGGGCATCAAATGGACTCCGAACGCGATGAAATTTGACAGGCAATCTACCTACACTAAAATAAGACCGCACACCAACTTTCAACCCATTCCGAAAACATTTTATGGCCACTTATAAAATAATATTTCGGATGTGCCGCGGGCGCGTGCAAGTGTGTCTGGGCTCAGAACGGACAATGGACGGAACTGGGTGAACCCGGACGGATGCAAGTTTTGAAAACATGCAGATGCAATGCGGATGATGACATGGCAAGATGCAACACACAAGCAAATGACAAGGCAACAACAGCGAATATCTGGAAGACACCTGGCATATCGGTCTTGGGGCGTCACAACACTCCACCACTACAAGAGGATCTCATCCGGATATCTAGGATGGCACCGGAGGGAAAACAGAAGAGAAAAGAGAAGAGGTAAAACTAAGTTGCTTCTTTGACAAATGGGTGAAACCAAAGAACCTTGGAAGGTTGAACAACTTCGAGAAAAGAATACAACAGAGATGAGCAAAGTTGAAAACACTCTGTTAGAATAGAGAAACAAGAAAGAACAAATTCAGGCATCACTCCGGTTGAAAAGTGATATGAAACTTGATAAGATGAAAAGAACTTGAGAAGAGGGCACAACACTCTGGTTAAATGGATAAGCAAAGGAAAGAACATGATCTTGACAAAACAAGATGATGGGTCGACGAGAGCAACATCACAATGCGTCCGGAAGAAATGAGAGAATGGAATGGCATGAACGGAGGAGAAAACAATATCTTCTACCTCAAATGAGCTTTAAAAGCATCTTTAGGAGAAGGGTCGAATGGAATTGTTGGAAAACCAACAACGAAAAGAACAAGGTTGTAGTGGGCTTATGGAGAACATCTCAAAACTATGAGGTGAAATTCTGCCACTAACGGAAACAATAGATTGGATTGATATGAACAAGGAGACGAGAAATGTATTTGAACGGGAGGATAAATGAAGAACTTTGGTCATTTATAAGCACCATAATTTGCAACATTCCCAATGGAAGGCTTTCGGTGAAATCTAAACCAAGATACTCTGACAAAGAGGTTGATGGATTGAGAAGAGCTCATGGTCGAAGAAATTGATGGGTTTAACTATCTCATTCCTGACAACTTGCGAATCATGAAACATGAACTCAAATTATCAAGAATGACATAATACCACCTCAAATGATACGGTTGAAAGAATTGTACTTCGGAATGCAAGAAGAGGAATACTTGAAGCTCCTCTGAAAAGAATCTTGATGAACACTTCGAGAAGGAATTAAATCCTTTATGAACCATCATGTAGAGCCTCGATGAAGAACTCCGGTAATAAAGGATGATAAAAAGAAAGAGAAGTTGAAAACACAAGGTGAAGCCTTGTGATGATTTAGATGGAGCTTCGCGACGAGATAATGCAGAAAAACTTGGAACTCCGGAAAAGAAAAGATGAAACAATAGAAATCAAGAATTTTGATGAACCTCCGGAATAAGGAATTGAATTTACTCAATGAAACAAGAATAAGAATTATATAATGCTTATCCTTCATCAATTTAGATTGATGACAAGAAAGGGATTTGGCATACTACTTATTCTCATTGAAAAGGATTAAGGAGAGATATAGCGTAATCTTGGTACGATCTTCAACGAACCACCGGTAGAATTGAAACACCGAATGAATTGATATGATAATGAAGGAAGAGAACTCTTGAATAGCCACCGTAAGAATTAAAAACGATCAAGGAAAATATAGCGAAACATCGGGAATAATTAGAGAACGAATGAAGATACTTGAGGGGATTTAGATACATGAGACTGAATATATCACGAGCTGATTAGAGTATACTTGAATGATACACCGGAAGATTTGGAGAATGATAGCTGAAGTCTGAGAATGAATAAGTCTTCTGAAATGATGGGCTCCGGAGAATCAAACTGAAAAATACTCTTGAATAGCTCCTGATGGGTGAAAATAACTCACAATCAAAAACAATTATGGGAGGATGGCATCAAGCTTGAACTATGCATCTCTGAGAGAATGGATAAGATTGAAGAGAAATTCTTCTTTGGTCTTCAAATGTTGAGAACGACGATGAGAAGCACCACCAAGAATTGTTGAGATACTCCCGGATGACGAATTTAAAGGTTGAACCAACGATGAAAAGAATTTGAAAGATCTTGGAGAAAGGCATTTGACTGATGATAATTCATACTCACGTCAATCTTTGAAAGATTTGAGAATAACTCCGGGAAAATAAGAAGAGTCAGGTAAGATCCTGTAAAATGACCTGTGGGTTAGGGCCCACTCAAAAGATACACTGTTGAAATGATTACTTGAAAAGGAGAATGCACCAGTTGCATTAAATGGTTTGAATGAGATAACAACCTCAAAATAGGTTGACGGATCTTGAATGAAAAGACGAGTCTTCTGAGATGTCTTCAGCACTCCCGAACAAATGTATAGCGAGAAGTGAATGATTATGAGGTGCACCGGCTTGAGAAAGCATTTGAAGCGAGGAAAAGAATATGATCAACCTTGAAAGGCTCGAGTTGGAACCACCGGAGAAGAAAAGAATGAAGAATGGTGAATGAGAGGCTCCGTTAGTATCTTTCTGAGAATCACCGGATAAGAAGATTGAAGGGAAAGAAAGGAGAGGTTTTGCATCAATAAAAGGATACTCGAATAAGAGATCTGAGTCCCTGAAGAAAAAAAGGGGTGGGTAGGCGGGAAAACAAAGTCAACTTGGAGATGGATGAAACGAACACCATTGAGAAGAACTGAAAGGTGGTCTTGCGAATGTTGACATGATCAGATCGACTTGAAGAGAAACACGCCGGAAGAAAAAGGATTGACATGACAATCTCGATTATCATGAAGGATTAGTATTCACATAGGAGTATGAGAACACCACTTAGGAAAGGTATGAAATCAACATTTGACATTGAAGCAACTCGAATACCACAACTCAAAACAAAACAAGGTTTGGCTTGCAAAATAAGTCGGAACAAACATATGATAGAGATTTCGTCTGAAGTTTCCGTGGTGGGGCCCACACGGGCTCGATCGTACAACACCATCATGTACAAGGCATTGCACATGACATACAAAGCGTCCCCAAGTCAGCATAACCAAGGACTCTTTAAGACACAATGAGGCCACTGTAAAACCAACCGTGGATAGGCGGACCACTAGACGTCGAACCCCAATCTCATATCATACACCCGTCGGAAAGATATCCTAAGAGCTACTTGAATTCCCACTTATAAACTCCTGAAACTTTCCGGTTATGCAATCAGGTGTTGGGGATACAGGGGAAGCATAATATCTCACCCAAAACTAGCAAATCCTACATCCAGCTGTATCCATCCTTCAACACATAACCAAGAAACCTTTGGAAATCGTTTACCTCAACCTTCGAAAAGCATCCGTTATACAAGTTATGGCAATAGTCCCGAACTCCCGCCCCAGTACTGGGTGGCGTCGAGGTTATCTCACCAACAACTGCATAAAAGAGATTTTCGATGTTGGCGAAACTCAGGTATTCTAGAACTACAACGATAAAATTGTGACGACAACACCTCGGAGCTCAACTCCCCAGGACACTGCCACAACCCCTAAATATCAGGAGGCACCAAGAACAATGTTCTCGTCACAAAACCATCGGAACGATTCCAAGATACCCACATGATCCTAAAAAAAATTAAGTGAAAATTTGAGAAGAGAAGAGTCAAAACTCTATGTCAGGATGCCTCACCAGAGCGACGAAGGGACTGCGGAGTAAAAAGAATCCTACTCTCCGATATATATAATCCCATAAGACTCAAAACATTTTTCTAGACCCAACAACGCCAACGATTCGATCAAGCACGGGCTCCTACGTCGGGGAAGGCTCTGATTGCCAACTTGTAACACCCACAATGCGGCTATATCTCCCATGTGTCGGAGCACGACTTAGAGGCATAACCGCATAGTAGGCATGTCGCAAGAGGGGTAATCTTTACACATCCCATGTACTGAATAAGAAAGGGATAAAGTGTTGGCTTACAATCGCCACTTCACAGCATACATGAATATAACATTACATCATCCAGAATACAATCAAGGTCCGACTATGGAACCAAATAAAGAAAGACAACCCCTAATGCAAAAGATCCCCGATCGCCCCAACTGGGCTCCATTACTGATCGTCTGGAAAGGAAATGTAGTAACGTCCTGAGTCCTCATCGAACTCCCACTTGAGCTCAGTCGCGTCTCCTGGAACGGTATCATCGGACCCTGCATCTGGTTTTGAAGTAAACTGTGAGTCACGGGGACTCAGCAATCTCACACCCTCGCGATCAAGACTATTTAAGCTTATAGGTAGGAAAAAAAGGTATGAGATGGAGCTGCAACAAGCACTAGCATATATGGTGGCTAACTTACGCAAATGAGAGCGAGAAGAGGAGCAAATCACGGTCGAGAATCTATGATCAAGAAGTGATTCTAGAACTACTTACGTTCAAGCATAACACGGGATCGTGTTCACTTCCCGAACTCCGCCGGAAAGAGACCATCACGGCTACACACGCGGTTGATGCATTTTAATTAAGTGAAGTGTCAAGTTTTCTACAACCGGACATTAACAAATTCCCATCTGCCCATGACCACGGGCACGACTTTCGAAAGCTCAAAACCCTGCAGGGGTGTCCCAACTTAGCCCATCGCAACCTCTCACGGTCAACGAAGGATATTCCTTCTCCCAGGATGGCCCGATAAAACTCGGAATCTCGGTTACAAGACATTTCGACAATGGTAAAACTAAACCAGCAAAGCCGCTCGAATGTGCCGACAAATCCCGATAGGAGCTGCACATATCTCATTCTCAGGGCACACCAGATTGTCCAAGGTTCCGATAGGCCAGCCCAGAGTTGCCCCTGGTGGCCACCGGCAGCTGACAGGTTGGACCAACACCCAGAGGAGCACTGGCCCGAGGGTTTAAATAAAGATGACCCTTGAGTCTGTAGAACCCAAGGGAAAAAGGCTAGGTGTGGTAAAACCAAAGTTGGGCCTTGCTGGAGGAGTTCTATTCAAAGTGAACTGTCAAGGGGTCCCCATAACACCCAACCCTGTAAGGAACGCAAAATCAAGGAACATAACACCGGTATGACGGAAACTAGGGCGGCAAGAGTGGAACAAAACACCAGGCATAAGGCTGAGCCTTCCACCCTTTACCAAGTATATAGATGCATTAATTAAATAAGAGATATTGTGATATCCCAACAATAATCATGTTCCAACATGGAACAACTCCAATCTTCACCTGCAACTAGCAACGCTATAAGAGGGGCTGAGCAAAGCGGTAACATAGCCAAACAACGGTTTGCTAGGACAAGGTGGGTTAGAGGCTTGACATGGAAATATGGAAGGCATGATAAAGCATGTGGTAGGTATCGCGGCATAGGCATAGCAAAAGAGCGAGCAACTAGCAAGCAAAGATAGAAGTGATTTCAAGGGTATGATCATCTTGCCTAAGATCCCACAAGGAAGAAGAACGAGTCCATGAAGAAGACAAACGGACGTAGTCGAACGAATCCTCACAAACGCGACGTTATCGTAACTAACCCGAAGAAGCAACACCGGAAAGAAGCAAACAACATAGTAAACAACCACCACATAATCATGGCATGATGCACAATCAAGTATGATGCATGTCCGGTTTAATGAAGCATGGCATGGAAAAATGCACAAACAATCCTACAAATTAAGTGGAGCTCAACATGCAACTCCGTTGCATATTGACGAAACACCACATTCAAGTTATTTAGTTCAATCTCGTTTATGTACCCCAACAATATTAAATGTTGTTAAAAATGGCAACAGGGGGAAGCAAAGTAAAACTACCTATCTAGTCAAGTTTAAATGAGGCCAGAAACAACGAACAACAATTCCAGAAAAACCTCATATGCATATATTAGGTTTGGTACTGTTCTGCCCTAAACCATATTTTATAATTTTTAAACATGCAAAGTGATGCCACCATGTTAAACTAGGCATTTTTCTACTCCATTTACATATAAATATTACTTAAAACCGAGCTACGGTTATTAAGTTATGAATTAAAGCATTTTAACATGGCATAGGAGCAAATTTTACCAAACAACATTTTAAACATTTCAAACATGCATGAAAGTTGCATATTATGAAGCTAGATGAAAAACTAAGCATTTTTCATATAAAGTTTGTTTTAATCCGATGCACGGTTAAATAGTTAGGATATGCATGAAGCTTAGGGAGTTTTCTGCAAAACTACAGTCTCTGGAATAAATACTAAATTCGTTCCACGAAAAAAAACATGAATCAGGCCGCATCTGAGACTTGGCCCAACATGAGGAGAAAAAAGGCGCTCGGGTGTGGCCTCACCCATGGGCTTGGCCCATCTGCAGAGGAGGCCAGCTTGGGGCGCTGGGCCTCGCATGACGGAGGGGAGCCACTGGGCTGGAGCAGAGGTGGCCCAGGCACGGGCGCTGGGGCGTCGTGCTCGTTCGACGCGGTCAACAGGCGAAGGTGAGGCAGCCCAGGTGCGTGTGGTCAGTCGTGGGACTTGGCCTGGTTAACGCGAGCGGGACTTGGCGCTGGAGAAGCGTGCGAGCAGAGGCGGGACGAGGGACTTGTCTCTGGTCGTCGTCGTTTGTGGAGCGGGTTGGCGATGAGGTTGGCTGCCACCTCCAGATCGAAGCGAGGACCGGGGTCAACGCGCGCGATGCAGAGGCCGGGCATGGGGTCGACGCAGAGGACGCGGCAGCGTGCGGGTGGAAGTAGAGCTCCGGCGTGAGGCATGGCCACTGCATGGACTTGGCGCTGCGGCGGGGTCCAGGAATGGGCACGGGGAGGTGATTGGGTCCAGGCCGGCGCGGATTACTCCAATAGCGGCTTGGTTCACTGGATTCGAGAGAAGATCACGGTGGCTCGGCCTTGGCGTCCATGGCGCGGCGGGATAGCTCCTGGGTACTCGGAAAAGAGAGAGATGTGAGAGGGAGAGAGAAAATAGAAAGGAGAAAGGGAGGAAGAATGAGAGGACAAGGGGAAGGAAAAAGGATGAGGCGCAGGGCCTGCTGGTTCGGTGTTGATTGTCGCCGTTGGCGTCTGGTACTCGGGCGAGGCAGCGTTGGTGGGTCGAGGTGCTTGGGGACGAGCGAGTAGAGGAGGGGATCGATGGATTTGGAAGGAGTGCACTGGTGGGTGGCGGCGGAAATCAAGGGAGAGGGTCGGAGAGAATTTGGATTGGGAGGAGATCCCGAGGTGGGATGGTGAGTGGTGGCGGCGGCAGGGAATAGGAGGATGGGACAGGTTAGGACTAGGGTTAGCCTGTTTATATAGTAGGTGGGATTAGGTTAGGGGGTATTCGGTCCGTACGATTATAATCGGACGGCCGAGAAAATATATGTTAGGAAGTCTAATTAACAAAACAGAGATGTTTTGTAGATGTTTGGGGATGATCCGGACCCAACGGTGACGACTATCCGGGTCGGGTTCGGGACAGTTTTCGGACGCGCGCGAGGAGGGCCGTGGGCTGGCGAGAGAGGTTAGGTTGGGCCTGGCGGTATGTAGTGGACGGTGTAGACGGTCTAGGGAGGAAAGAGAGGGAAAGCCCGGCAATAGTTTTCGGAGACCGAAAACGTCCGACGTTAGACCGGCAGCGGTGCCGCTATAGTTACTCATTGGGGCATCAAACAGACTCTGAACGCGATGAAATTTGACAGGCAGTCTACCTACACTAAAATAAGACCGCACGCCAACTTTCAACCCATTCCGAGAACATTTTCCGGCCACTTATAAAATAATATTTCGGACATGCCGCGGGCGCGTGCAAGTGTGTCTGGGCTCAGAACGGACAACGGACGGAACTGGGGGAACCCGGACGGATGCAAGTTTTGAAAACATGCAGATGCAATGCGGATGATGACATGGCAAGATGCAACACGCAAGCAAATGACAAGGCAACAACAGTGAATAACTGGAAGACATGTGGCATATCGGTTTCGGGGCATCACATACTAGTAGGTTGCTAGTAGTGTTAATTACTCCTTGTAGTTGATGCTAGTTGGTTTATTTGGTGGAAGATCATATGTTCAGATCCTATATTCATATTAATACCCCTCTGATTATGAACATGAATATGCTTTGTGAGTAGTTACGTTTTGTTCCCGAGGACATGGGAGAAGTCTTGCTATTAGTAGTCATGTGAATTTGGTATTCGTTCGATATTTTGATGAGATGTATGTTGTCTCTCCTCTAGTGGTGTTATGTGAACGTCGACTACATAACACTTCACCATTGTTTGGGCCTAGAGGAAGGCATTGGGAAGTAATAAGTAGATGATGGGTTGCTAGAGTGACAGAAGCTTAAACCCTAGTTTATGCGTTGCTTCATAAGGGGCTGATTTGGATCCATATGTTTCATGCTATGGTTAGGTTTACCTTAATACTTTTTTTGTAGTTGCGGATGCTTACAATAGAGGTTAATCATAAGTGGGATGCTTGTCCAAGTAAGGACAGTACCCAAGCACCGGTCCACCCATATACCAAATTATCAAAGTACCGAACGCGAATCATATGAACGTGATGAAAACTAGCTTGACGATATTCCCATGTGTCCTCGGGAGCGCTTTTCTCTATATAAGAGTTTGTCCAGGCTTGTCCTTTGCTACAAAAAGGATTTGGCCACCTTGCTGCACTTTATTTGCTTTTGTTACTTGTTGCTCGTTACAAACTATCCTATCACAAAACTATCTGTTACCACTTATTTTAGTACTTGCAAAGAATACCTTGCTGGAAACTACTTATCATTTCTTTCTGCTCCTCATTGGGTTCGACACTCTTACTTATCGAAAGGACTATGATAGATCCCCTATACTTGTGGGTCATCACTCCATCATCCTTTCCTCACATGGGACAATGCTCTAATAATGATGATCATCACACTTTTATTTACTTACAACTCGAAAAATTACAAACCGATACTTAGAACAAAATATGACTCTATGTGAATGACTCCGGCGGTGTACCGGGATGTGCAATGACTCATGAGTGACATGTATGAAAGAATTATGAAGGTGGCTTTGCCACAAATATGATGTCAACTACATGATCATGCAAAGCAATATGACAATGATGAAGCGTGTCATAATAAACGGAACAGTGGTAAGTTGCATGGCAATATATCTCGGAATGGCTATGGAAATGCCATAATAGGTAGGTATGGTGGCTGTTTTGAGGAAAGTATATGGTGGGTTTATGGTACCGGCGAAAGTTGCACGGTACTAGAGAGGCTAGCAAATGGTGGAAGGGTGAGAGTGTGTATAATCCATGGACTCAACATTAGTCATAAAGAACTCACATACTTATTGCAAAAATCTATTAGTTATCAAAACAAAGTACTATGCACATGCTCCTAAGGGATAGATTGGTAGGAAAAGACCATCGCTCGTCCCCGACCACCACTCATAAGGAAGACAATCAATAAATAAATCATGCTTCGACTTCATCACATAACGGTTCACCATACGTGCATGCTACGGGAATCACAAACTTTAACACAAGTATTTCTCAAATTCACAACTACTCAACTAGCATGACTCTAATATCACCATCTTCATATCTCAAAACAATCATCAAGTATCAAACTTCTCATAGTATTCCATCCACTTTTATGATAGTTTTTATTATACCCATCTTGGATGCCTATCATATTAGGACTAATTTTATAGCCAAAGCAAATTACCATGCTATTCTAGAGGACTCTCAAAATTATATAAGTGAATCATGAGAGATCAATAATTTCTATAAAATAAAACCACCACCGTGCTCTAAAAAGATATAAGTAAATCACTAGAGAAAAATTATCTAGCTCAAAAGATATAAGTGAAGCACATAGAGTATTCTAATAAATTCCGATTCATGTGTGTCTCTCCAAAAGATGTGCACAACAAGTATGATTGTGGTAAACTAAAAAGGAAAGGCTCAAATCATACAAGACGCTCCAAGCAAAACACATATCATGTGGTGAGTAAAAATATAGCATCAAGTAAAGTTACCGATGCACGAAGATGAAAGAGGGGATGCCTTCCGGGGCATCCCCAAGCTTAGGCTTTTTGTTGTCCTTGAATTTTACCTTGCGGTGCCTTGGGAATCCCCAATCTTAGGCTCTTGCCACTCCTTATTCCATAATCCATAAAATCTTTACCCAAAACTTGAAAACTTCACAACACAAAACTCAACAGAAAATCTTATGAGCTCCGTTAGTATAAGAAAACAAACCACCGCTTCAAGGTACTGTAATGAACTCATTCTTTATTTATATTGGTTTTAAACCTACTGTATTCCAACTTCTCTATGGTACATACCCCCAGATACTAGCCATAGCTTCATCAAGATATGCAAACAACACACGAAAAACAGAATCTGTCAAAAACAGAACAATCTGTAGTAATCTGTAGGTTTCGAATACTTCTGTAACCCCAAGAATTCGGAAATAAATTTGTGGACGTGAGAAATTTGTCTATTAATCATCTGAAAAAATAATCAACCTAATCGGACTCTCCAGTAAAAAATGGCAGCAAATCTCGTGAGCGCTAAAGTTTCTGTTTTTTACAGCAAGATCGCAAAGACTTCCCCCAAGTCTTCCCAAAGGTTCTACTTGGCACAAACACTAATTAAAAGCATAAAACCACATCTAAACAGAAGCTAGATCAATTATTTATTACTAAACAGAACAAAAACAAGAAACAAAAATAAAATTGGGTTGCCTCCCAACAAGCGCTATCGTTTAACGCCCCTAGCTAGGCATAAAAACAAGAATAGATCTAGGTATTGTCATCCTTGGTATGCAATCCATAAGTGGCTCTCATAATAGATTCATAAGGTAATTTAACTTTCTTTCTAGTAAAGTGTTAACGGAAATTGGAATCTAATATTTCCTTCTTTCATATCAATAAATGCACCAATCATTCTAAAGAAAGGTCTACCAAGAATAATATGACATGTAGGATTGCAATCAATATCAAGAACAATGAAATCTATGTGCACATAATTCCTATTTGCAACAATAAGAACATTATTAATCCTTCCCATAGGTTTCTTAGTAGTGGAATCCGCGAGGTGCAAATTTAAAGAACAATCATCAAATTCACGGAAACCTAACACATCACACAAAGTTTTTGGAATCGTGGAAACACTAGCACCCAAATCACATAAAGCATAGCATTCATGATCTTTAATATTAATTTTAATAGTAGGTTCTCACTCATCATGAAGTTTTCTAGGGATAGAAACTTCTAATTCAAGCTTTCCTTCGTAAGATTGCATTAAAGCATCAACGATATGTTTGGTAAAAGCTTTATTTTGACTATAAGCATGCAGAGAATTTAGCATGGATTGCAACAAGGAAATACAATCTATCAAAGAGCAATTATCATAATTAAATCCCTTGAAATCCAAAATAGTGGGTTTATTGCTATGTAAAGTTTTGACCTCTTCAATCCCACATTTATTAATTTTTGCATCAAGTTCTAAAAACTCCGAATCATTGGGACGCCTTTTAGCTAAAGTTGACTCATCTCCAGTCCCATCATTATCAAGATTCATATTGCAAAACAAAGATTTAATAGGAGACACATCAATCCCTTTTAGATCTTCATCCTTATTATCATCAAAACTAGAAGAACACGCTTTTATAAAGCAATCTTTTTTAGCACGCATCCTAGTAGTTCTTTCTTTGCACTCATCAATGGAAATTCTCATGGCTTTGAGAGACTCATTGATATCATGCTTGGGTGGAATAGATCTAAGCTTAAAATAATCAAAATCAAGAGAGATTCTATCCACATTCCTAGCCAACTCATCAATCTTAGACAATTTTTCTTCAATCAAAGCATTGAAACTCTTTTGCGAACTAATAAATTATTTAATACTAGATTAAAAATCAGAGGGCATCTTATTATAATTTCCATAAGAATTGTTGTAGGAGTTACCATAATTATTAGAGGAATTACTAGGATACGGCCTAGGATTAAAGTTTCCTCTATACGCGCTGTTACCAAAACTGTTCCTACCAACAAAATTCACATCCATAGATTCATTATTATTCTCAATCAAAGTAGACAAAGGCATATCATTAGGATCAACAACATCACTCTTATTAGCAAACAACTTCATAAGTTCATCCATCTTTCTACTCAAAACATTAATTTCTTCTATCGCATGAACCTTTTTACTAGTAGATCTTTCGGTGTGCCATTGAGAATAATTAACCATAATATTATCTAGGAGTTTGGTAGCTTCTCCTAAAGTGATTTCCATAAAAGTGCCTCCCTGGGCCGGATCTAAAATATTTCTAGAAGCAAAATTCAATCTGGCATAAATTTTTTGTATGATCATCCATAAATTCAAACCATGAGTAGGGCAATTGCGAATCATTAATTTCATCCTCTCCGAAGATTGTGCAACATGCTCATGATCTAGTTGCTTAAAATTCATAATATCGTTTCTAAGAGAGATGATCTTAGCGAGAGGAAAATAATTAGAGATAAGAGCATCTTTGCACTTATTCTAAGAATCAATACTATTTTTAGGCAAAGAAGAAAACCGAGTTTTAGCACGATCTCTAAGCGAAAACGAAAATAGCTTCAATTTAACAATATCATTATCCACGTCCTTCTTATTTTGCATGTCACAGAAATCAACAAAGTTGTTTAGATGGGTAGCGTCATCTTCACTAGGAAGGCCAACAAATTGATCTTTCATGACAAGATTCAGCAAGGCAGTATTAATTTCACAAGATTCAGCATCGGTAAGGGGAGCAATCAGAGTGCTAATAAAATCATTATTGTTGGTATTGGAAAAATCACACAATTTAGTATTGTCCTGATGTAACGCCCCGAGACCGATGTGCCAGGTGTCCTCCAGTTATTCGCTGTTGTTGCCTTGTCATTGCTTGCGTGTCATGCACTGCATATCATGTCATCATGTGCATTTTATTTGCATACATGTTCATCTCATGCATCCGAGCATTTTCCCCGTTGTCCGTTTTGCAATCCGGCGCTCCTATGTCACCCGGTTTCCCTTTCTACCTCTTTTCGTGTGTAGGTGTTAAACATTTCCATATTGGACCGAGACTTGCCATGCGGCATTGGTTTACTACCGGTAGACCGCCTGTCAAGTTTCGTGCCATTGGGACTTCGTTTGATACTCCAACGGTTAACCGAGGGACCGAAAAGGCCTCGTGTGTGTTGCAGCCCAACACATCTACAAAATGGCCCAAAAGCCACCTAAACCTCCTCCATCATCTCGGTCGTTCGATCACAATCGTGTAGCCGAAAACCGCACCTCATTTGGACTCTCCTAGCTCCCTCTACCTATAAATATGTGGCCTCCCCCGAAATTTCGCGTAGTACAAACCCTAGATCCAACTCCCTCCGCGCCGCTAGACATGTCCGCTCGCCGGCGGACACGTCCATCTCGCCGGCCACATCACTGCAGCCAATCGTGAGGCGCCACGTCGTCACCGCCGCCTCCCTCCTCCACTGAGGCGCCGCCACCTGGCCCTGCCTCGCCGCCTCTCCCGCACGGGCCTGGGAGGCCCAGATCCGCCCCCCGGCCCGGTGCGCCGCCGCCGCCCGAGGCCCTTGCCTCCCCGCGCGCCTCCTCGCTCCGAGCCGCCCGCCGCCCTTTGCAGCACTTGCGCCGGCCGCCGCACCTCCTCCCGCCGGCAACTTCCACCGGATCTGCGCCGCCGCCCGCCGCTTCTCTACCGCGCCGCCGATCCGGTTCCTCGCCGGCGCCGCCATCCACGTCGCCGCGCCGGTCGCCTTCCGCCGCCGCCCACAGACCTCCTCGCCAGCGTCGTCCAACGACGGCACCCCCGCACCATGCTCGCCGGAGCTCCACCGCCCGGCGCCGCCCCGCGCCATGCTCGCCGGAGTTCGGCACCTCGCCGGAGAAGACAGGATGAGATCCATACATCCTCGAACCAAACACCCGTCTCGGATCCGCATCGCGCCGTCCCGCTTCATCCGGTCCCGCGTTGACTTTTTCCCGAGAGGTCCAAATTTCACCAAGTCCCCCAGATTCCAGTATTTTTTTGGGCTTTTTCATGGCATCATAACTCATCATCCGTGGCTCCGTTTTGAGCGTGTAGCATATCAAAATGTTTGTCACGATGAGTACATCATTTCATCTCATTGCATCATTTTCATTTGAGCTCATCTTGATGCCCGAAATGCTGTTGGAAGAGGGCTATTTGAGGAATTTGACCGATCTGTTTTAGCAAATGGCATTTTGTTATTTTTGCCATGATTAATGTGTGCATGCTATGATCCTGAGCTCTACATGTGTTTTGTTATATGCCATGCCATATTTACAGGGGTGCTTGCCATGTATTTTTTTGATATTTGTGGTGACTATCACAAGCTTGCAAAGTAGCGTAATCGGTAATGCTGATTTCAGGGACTTAGAATTTCACTAAGTCATTGTTCTGTTTTTGTTGTTATGCCATATGTTCATGTTGTTTCCTAGTGATTCATGCCTCTTTTGAGGATGATCAATAAGGACATTTTGTTAACATTGTGGTGCCCTATCCATCCATTTCTTTTTTTGCATTTATGGAGCACCCTAGCTTGAGTCAATCGAGCTCTACTTTTGCTATAAAATGTTCCTGGCAGATTCTTGACATGTTTAGCGATTTTGCCGGGGATGTTGCTATTGATCCGTGCATGCTATGTTGTTGTCCTTGCCATGTCTAGATTCTATGCCATGTATTCTTCATGGGTATATGCTTAGTTTGTCATGCCATGCTCTATAGTGAGTGCATCGAGCTCGTAAACATGCCTACTCGTTAACTGATTTGCATGCTCCAGTTTTTCACTAAGTCTGAATCTGTTTATGTTTTTGTCATGTTCACATGCTTGCAATTGTATTCTCTGATCCTTTTTAGCTCAAGGTCACTAAGAGACTTTTGTTAAGTGCCTTGAGTAGCTTCATTCCATGCCTTGCTTTGTCATGTTAAGTTCCTATAACTTGTAGTTTTCATGCTCTAAAGTCTGAAACCTGTTATCATTTGTATTTTTTCCATGCTTGTTTTGAACCTGTTACTGGATGAATTAGCCGTAGCTCAGTGTTCATCTTTTGTCAAGCTTCATGAGTGGATCCCTGCCATGCATTTTGTTGTCATGTTTGAGTGCTGTAGCATATTTATCTTGATGCATTTAGAAGGCTACTTGCTGATTATCATAGACCGGTGCCATATTTGTTTTGCTTGCCATTTCCAAACCGTGCATCCGTTTCCGGTGATCTTTATATCGATTTCAACCGAAATCACCTCACCTTTCTAGTGGCACTCTTGGATTTCCATGTTGAGGCCAGGTTCAATCATTCTTTTCCAAATCATGCATATGCATCACATACCGCATCCCGCATACCATACCATGCTCATGTGTTGGTTGTTTAATATGTTGCGTGCTTCTTTCCGGTGTTGCTTATTCGGGTTGGTTCCGATAACGTTGCGTTTGTGAGGACCCGTTCGACTACTTCTGTTTGTCTTCTTCATCGACTCATTCTTCTTCCTTGCGGGATCTCAGGCAAGATGACCATACCCTCGAAATCACTTCTACCTTTGCTTGCTAGTTGCTCGCTCTTTTGCTATGCCCATGCTGCGATACCTACCACTTGATTATCATGCCTCCTATATTGTTGAACCAAGCCTCTAAACCACCTTGTCCTAGCAAACTGTTCTTTGGCTATGTTACCGCTTTGCTCAGCCCCTCTTATAGCGTTGTTAGTTGTAGGTGAAGATTGGAGCTTGTTCCATGTTGGAACATGGATATTTGTTGGGATATCACAATATATCATATTTAATTAATGCATCTATATACTTGGTAAAGGGTGGAAGGCTCGGCCTTATGCCTGGTGTTTTGTTCCACTCTTGCCGCCCTAGTTTTCCGTCATATCGGTGTTATGTTCCCGGATTTTGCATTCCATACGCGGTTGGGTTGTAATGGGAACCCCTTGACAGTTCGCCTTGAATAAAACTCATCCAGCAATGCCCAACATTGGTTTTACCATTTGCCACCTAGCCTTTTCTTTCCCTTGGGTTCTGCAGACTCAAGGGTCATCTTTATTTTAACCCCCTGGGCCAGTGCTCCTCTGAGTGTTGGTCCAAACTGGGCAGCCTATGGGGCCACCTCGGGGAAAATCGAGGGTTGGTTTTACTCGTAGCTTGACCTATCTGAGTGTGCCCTGAGAACGAGATTTGTGCAGCTCTTATCGGGATTTGTTGGCACATTCGGGCGGTGTTGCTAGACTTGTTTTACCATTGTCAAGGATGTCTTGTAACCTAGATGCCGAGCCTGATCGGATTGTCTTGGGAGAAGGAATATCCTTCATTGACCGTGAGAGCTTGTGATGGGCTAAGTTGGGACACCCCTGCAGGGATTTGAAGTTTCAAAAGCCATGCCCGCGGTTATGGGCAGATGGGAATTTGTTAATGTCCGATTGTAGAAAATCTGAAGTTGATCTTAATTAAAATACATCAACCGCATGTGTTACTGTGATGGTCTCTTCTCGGCGGGGTCCGGGAAGTGAACACGGTGTTGGAGTAATGCTTGACATAGGTTGTTCGAGGATCACTTCTTGATCATATTTCTCGACCATGTTTTTGCCTTTCTCTTCTCGCTCTCATTTGCGTATGTTAGCCACCATATATGCTAGTCGCTTGCTGCAGCTCCACCTCATACCTTTTACCTTACCTATAAGCTTAAATAGTCTTGATCGCGAGGGTGTGAGATTGCTGAGTCCCCATGACTCATAGATACTTCCAAAACCAGTTTACAGGTGCCTATGTTACCGAGCAGGTGACGCAACCAAGCTCAAGAGGAGCTCGATGAAGATCTTGTCCTTTGTGTTGTTCCGTTTCCAGTTGATCAGTAGCGGAGCCCAGTCGGGACGACCGGGGATCTGTGTAGCATTTGGGGTAGTCTTCTTTTATTTTGGTTCCGTAGTCGGGCCTTGATTGTATCTGGATGATGTAATGCTTTATTCATGTAATTGTGTGAAGTGGCGATTGTAAGCCAACTATGTATCTTTTCCCTTATGTATTACATGGGTTGTGTGAAGATTACCTCACTTGCGACATTGCTTTCAATGCGGTTATGCCTCTAAGTCGTGCTTAGACATGTGGGAGATATAGCCGCATCAAGGGCGTTACACGTGAGAGTCGTGCTTCTCGGCGGGAGTTTGGGAGTATTGCCATAACTCGTATAACGGATGCTTTTCGAAGGTTGAGGTAGATGATTTCCGAAGGTTTCTTGGTTATGTGTTGAAGGATGTATACAACTAGATGTAGGATTTGCTAGTTTGGGTGAGATATTATGCTTCCCCTGTATCCCCAACACCTGATTGCATAACCGGAAAATTTCGGGAGTTTATAAGTGGGAATTCAATTAGCTCTTAGGATATCTTTCCGACAGATGTATGATATGAAATTGGGGTTCGATGTCTAGTGGTCTGCCTATTCATGGTCGGTTTTACAGTGGTCTCATTGTGTCTTAAAGAGTCCTTGGCTATACCGACTCGGGGGCGCTTCGTATGTCATGTGCACTGCCTTGTACATGATGGTGCTGTACGATCGAGCCCATGTAGGCCCCACCACAAAAACTTCGGACGAAATCTCTATCATATGTTTGTTCTGGCTTATTTCACAAGCCAATCCTTTGTTTTTGTTTTGAGTTGTGGTATTCGAGTTGCTTCGAAGTCAAATGTTGATTCCATCCCTTGTCTAATCGGTGTTCTCGTATTCCTATGTGAATACTAATCCCTCATGATAATCGAGATTGTCATGTCAATCCTTTTCAACCGGCGTGTTTTCTCTTCAAGTGGTTTCGATTATTTCAACATCAGCAACATCAATTATCAGTTCTTCTCAACGGTGTTCATTTCATCCGTCCTCCAAGTTGCCTTTGTTTTTCCTGCCCACCCACCCCTTTTTCTTCAAGGAATCCGATGTCTTAATCAAGTGTCCTTTTATTCTTGTGAAGTCTCTCCATTCTTTTCCAACAATGTTCGTATCCGGTGATTCTCAGGAAGATACTAACGGAGCTTCAAGTTATCATTATTCGTTCTTTTTCTCCTCTGGTGGATTCAAATCAAGCATTGGTGTTGATCATATCCTTTTTCCTCATTTCAAATACCTTCTCATGCCAGTGCACCTCATAATCATTCCCCGTTTGCTATTCAATTGTTCCGGAGTGCTCAAGATATCTCGAGGCTGTTATCTCATTCAAGTCTTTTAATTCAACCGGTGCAATCTCTCTCTTTAAATCATTTCAACGATGTTTCTTTTGAGTGGGCCCTAACCCGCAGGTCTTTTTCTAGGATCTTACCTGACTCTTCTTATTCTCCCGGAGTTAGTCTCAAATTCATTTCAAAGTTTGACGTAAGAATGAGTTATCATCAATCAAATGCCTTTCTCCAAGATCTTTCCAACTCTTTTCATCGTTGGCTCAACTTTTCCATTCTTCATTCCGGTGTGCCTCAATAATTCTTGGTGGTGTTTCTCGTTGTCTTTCTCATCATTTAAAGACCGAAGAAGAGTTTTTCCTCCGTATCTTGCTTCATTCTCTTCAAGATTCGTGGCTCTAGTTTATTGCCATCCTCTCATAATTATTTTTGCTTGTGAGAATTCTTTTCACCTATCTGGAGCAATTCAAGAGTCTGCTCAGTTTGTTTATCCGGAGCCCATCATCTAAGATTTATTCATTCCAGTTTTCAGTTATCATCTCCAATCTTATCGGTGTATCATTCTAACATTCTCTATTTAGCTCATGATATCTTCGTTCTCAGGGATCTAAATTCCCTCAAGCATCTTCGTTCATTCGTTAATTCTTCCTGGTGATTTGTGCCTTTTTTCAATTCCATTTTGAAATTCTTACGATGGTTCGTTCAAGATTTCTCTTCCTTGTTTATCGTATCAATTCATTCGCTGTTTCAATTCTACCGGTGGTTCATGGAAGACCTTTCCAAGCTGACACTATATCTCTCTTAATCCTTTCTACGAGAATAAGTATTATGTCAAATCCGTTGTTTGTCATCAATTTAATTGGTGAAGGATAAGCATAATGTAATTCTTATTCTTGTTTCATCGAGTGAACTCTATTCCCTATTCTGGAGGCTCATCAAATTCTCGGTTTCAATTGTTTCATCTTCTCTTTTTCCTGGATTTCCAACATTTTACAACTATTTCACTGCAGAGATTCATCTAAATCGGTACAAGGATTCACCTTGTGTTTTCAACTTCTTTTTCCTTCCGTTTGATCGTCCTTTTGTTTAACGGAGTTCTTCATGAAGGTTCTACATGATGGTTCATAAAGGATTTAAATTCTTCTCAAAGTGTTCATCAAGATTCATTTCAGAGGAGCTCAAGCATTCTCCATCTTGCAATCCGGAGTGCAATTTCTTTCTACCATATCTTTGGAGGTGGTATTATGTCATTCTTGATAATTTGAGTTCATGTTTCATGATTCACATGTTATTAAGAATGAGGTATTTTTAAATCCATCAATCTCGTCATTGGAGTTACCTTGGGTTATATTTTTCCTAAAGCTTCCCCTAAGGATTGTTGCTATTTATGGTGCTTATAATGTCCCAAGTTCTTCATTTATCCTCCCGGTGAAATAAGTTTCTCGTCTCCTTGTTCATACCAATCCAATTCTTTTTCCCGTGAGTGGCAGGTTGTCACCTCATAATTTGAGATGTATTCCATAAGACCATATCAAGCGTATTCTTTTTGTTGTTGGTGTTCCAACAACTCCGCTCGACCCGTCTCCTAAGGATGCCTTCTCAAGCTCTTTTGTGGCATAAGATGGCATTTTCTTCTCCATTCTTTTATTTCAATTATCTATCTTCTATTCTTTTGTTCCGGAGCCATTGTGATGTTGCTCTTTTCTCTCATCATCTTGGATCGTGTTTTTTTCGTGCTTATCCATTTAACCGGAGTGTTGTGTCCCTTTTGCTCAAGCTCTTTCATTTTATCAAGTCTTCATCTCTTTTCAACCGAAGTGCTACCCGAATCGGTTCTTTCTTATTCCACTTTCTTAACGGAGTGCTTTCAACTTTGTTCATCTCTGTTGCTTTCTTTCTTTCATTTGTTCAACCTCTCAAGGTTCTTTGGTTTCACTCGTTTGTCAAAGAAGCAACTTAGTTTTACCTCTTCTCTTTCTCTTCCGTTTTTCCCTCCGGTGCCATTCTAGATCTTGGGACGAGATCCTCTCCTAGTGGTGGAGTGTTGTAACGCCCCGAGACCGATGTGCCAGGCGTCCTCCAGTTATTCGCTGTTGTTTCCTTGTCATTGCTTGTGTGTCATGCATTGCATATCATGTCATCATGTGCATTTCATTTGCATACATGTTCGTCTCATGCATCCGAGCATTTTCCCCATTGTCCGTTTTGCAATCTGGCGCTCCTATGTCAACCGGTGTCCCTTTCTACCACTTTTCATGTGCGGGTGTTAAACATTTCCCGATTGGACCGAGACTTGCCATGCGGCTTTGGTTTACTACCGGTAGACCACCTGTCAAGTTTCGTGCCATTTGGACTTCGTTTGATACTCCAACGGCTACCGAGGGACCGAAAAGGCCTCGTGTATGTTGCAGCCCAACACCTCTCCAAAATGGCCCAAAACCCACCTAAACCTCCTCCATCATCTCGGTCGTTCGACCACAATCACGTGGCCGAAAACCGCACCTCATTTAGACTCTCCTAGCTCCCTCTACCTATAAATATGTGGCCTCCCCCGAAATTTCGCGCAGTACAAACCCTAGATCCAACTCCCTCCACGCCACCGGACATGTCCGCTCGCTGGCGGACACGTCCATCTTTCCGGCCACATAACTGCAGCCAATCATGAGGCGGCACATCATCACCGCCGCCTCCCTCCTCCACTCAGGCGCCGCCACCTGGCCCTGCCTCACCGCCTCTCCCGCATGGGCCCGGGAGGCCTAGATCCGCCCCCCCGGCCCGGTGCGCCGCCGCCGCCCGAGGCCCTCGCCTCCCCGCGCGCCTCCTCGCTCAGAGCCGCCCGCCGCCCTTCGCCGCACTTGCGCCGGCCGCCACGCCTCCTCCCGCCGGTGACTTTCGCTGGATCTGCGCCACCGCCCGCTGCCTCTCTACCGCGTCGTCGCTCCGGTTCCTTGCCGGCGCCGCCATGCACGTCGCTGCGCCGGTCGCCTTCCGCCGCCGCCTACGGACCTCCTCGCCGGCGTCGTCCAACGGCGCCGCCCCGCGCCATGCTCGCCGGAGCTTCACCGCCCGGCGCCGCCCCACGCCATGCTCGTCGGAGTTCGGCACCTCGCCGGAGAAGACGGGATGAGATCCATACATCCTCGAACCAAACACCCGTCTCGGATACGCACCGCGCCGCCCCGCTTCATCCGTTCCCGCATTGACTTTTTCCCGAGAGGTCCAGATTTCACCAAGTTCCCCAGATTCCAGTATTTTTTTGGGCTTTTTCATCGCATCATGACTCACTGTCTGTGGCTCCGTTTTGAGCATGTAGCATATCAAAATGTTCGTCTCGATGAGTATATCATTTCATCTCATTGCATCATTTTCATTTGAGCTCATCTTGATGCCCGAAATGCTGTTGGAAGAGGGCTATTTGAGGAATTTGACCGATCTGTTTCAGCAAATGGCATTTTGTCATTTTTGCCATGATTAATGTGTGCATGCTATGATCCTGAGCTCTACATGTGTTTTGTTATATGTCATGCCATCTTTACAGGTGTGCTTGCCATGTATTTTTGTGATATTTGTGGTGACTAGCACAAGCTTGCAAAGTAGCGTAATCGGTAATGCTGATTTCAGGGACTTATAATTTCACTAAGTCCTTGTTCTGTTTTTGTTGTTATGCCATATGTTCATGTTGTTTCCAAGTGATTCGTGCCTCTTTTGAGGATGATCAGTAAGGAGGTTTTTTAACATTGTGGTGCTATATCCATCCATGTCTTTGTTTAAATTTATGGAGCACCCTAGCTTGAGTCAATCGAGCTCTACTTTTGCTATAAAATGTTCCTGGCAGATTGTTGACATGTTTAGCGATTTGCCGGGGATGTTACTATTGATCCGTGCATGCTATGTTGTTGTCCTTGACACGTCTAGCTTCTATGCCATGTCTTGTTCATGGGTATATGCTTAGTTTGTCATGACATGCTCTGTAGTGAGTGCATCGAGCTCGTAAACATGCCTACTCGTTAACTGATTTGCATGCTCCAGTTTTTCACTAAGTCTGAATCTGTTTATGTTTTTGCCATGTTCACATGCTTGCAATTGTATTCTCTGATCCTTTTTGACTCAAGGTCACTAAGGGACTTTTGTTAAGTGCTTTGAGGAGCTTCATGCCATGCCTTGCTTTGCCATGTTAAGTTCCCGTAGCTTGTAGTTTTCATGCTCTAAAGTCTGCTTCCTGATGATAAGTTCCAGACTTGTGTTAATTTCACTAAGTCTGAAACCAGTTATCATTTGCATTTTTGCCATGCTTGTTTTGAACATGTTAATGGATGAATTAGTCGTAGCTCAGTGTTCATCTTTTGTCAAGCTTCATGAGTGGATCCCTGCCATTCATTTTGTTGTCATGGTTGAGTGCTGTAGCATACTTATCTTGATGCATTTAGAAGGCTACTTGCTGATTATCGCAGACCGGTGCCATATTTGTTTTACTTGCCATTTCCAAACCGTGCATCCGATTCCGGTGATCTTTATATCAATTTCAACAGAAATCACCTCACCTTTCCAGTGGCACTCTTGGATTTCCATGTTTAGGCCAGGTTCAATCATTCTTTTCCAAATCATGCATATGCATCACATACCGCATCCCGTATATCATACCATGCTCGTGTGTTGGTTGTTTACCATGTTGTGTGCTTCTTTCTGGTGTTGCTTCTTCGGGTTGGTTATGATAACATCGCGTTTGTGAGGACCCGTTTGACTACGTCCATTTGTCTTCTTCATGGACTCGTTCTTCTTCCTTGCGGGATCTCAGGCAAGATGACCATACCCTCGAAATCACTTCCATCTTTGCTTGCTAGTTGCTCGCTCTTTTGCTATGCCTATGCTGTGATGCCTACCACTTGCTTATCATGCCTCCTATATTGTTGAACCGAGCCTCTAACCGACCATGTCCTAGCAAACCGTTGTTTGGCTATGTTACCGCTTTGCTCAGCCCCTCTTATAGCGTTGTTAGTTGCAGGTGAAGATTGGAGCTTGTTCCATGTTGGAACATGGATATTTGTTGGGATATCACAATATATCTTATTTAATTAATGCATCTATATACTTGGTAAAGGGTGGAAGGCTCGGCCTTATGCCTGGTGTTTTGTTCCACTCTTGCCGCCCTAGTTTTCCATCATATCGGTGTTATGTTCCCGGATTTTGCGTTCCTTACGCGGTTGGGTTATAATGGGAACCCCTTGACAGTTCGCCTTGAATAAAACTGCTCCAGCAATGCCCAACATTGGTTTAACCATTTGCCACCTAGCCTTTTCTTTCCCTTGGGTTCTGCAGACTCAAGGGTCATCTTTATTTTAACCCCCGGGCCAGTGCTCCTCTGAGTGTTGGTCCGAACTGGGCAGCCTGTGGGGCCACCTCAGGGAAACTCGAGGGTTGGTTTTACTCGTAGCTTGACCTATCTGAGTGTGCCCTGAGAACGAGATATGTGCAGCTCCTATCGGGATTTGTCGGCACATTTGGGCGGTGTTGCTGGACTTGTTTTACCATTGTCGAGGATGTCTTGTAACCTGGATGCCGAGCCTGATCGGATTGTCTTGGGAGAAGGAATATCCTTCGTTGACTGTGAGAGCTTGTGATGGGCTAAGTTGGGATACCCCTGCAGGGATTTGAAGTTTCGAAAGCCGTGCCCGCGGTTATGGGCAGATGGGAATTTGTTAATGTCCGATTGTAGAAAATCTGAAGTTGACCTTAATTAAAATACATCAACCACGTGTGTTACCATGATGGTCTCTTCTCGGCAGGGTCCGGGAAGTGAACACGGTGTTGGAGTAATGCTTGACGTAGGTTGTTCGAGGATCACATCTTAATCATAGTTATCGACCGTGCTTTTGCCTTTCTCTTCTCGCTCTCGTTTGCGTATGTTAGCCACCATATATGCTAGTCGCTTGCTGTAGCTCCACCTCATACCTTTTACCTTACCTATAAGCTTAAATAGTCTTGATCGAGAGGGTGTGAGATTGATGAGTCCCCATGACTCACAGATACTTCCAAAACCAGTTTGCAGGTGCCGATGTTACCGAGCAGGTGACGCAACCAAGCTCAGGAGGAGCTCAATGAAGATCTTGTCCTTTGTGTTATTCCATTTCCAGTTGATCAGTAGCGGAGCCCAGTCAGGACGATCAGGGATCTGTGTAGCATTTAGGGTAGTCTTCTTTTATTTTGGTTCCGTAGTCGGGCCTTGATTGTATCTGGATGATGTAATGCTTTATTCATGTAATTGTTTGAAGTGGTGATTGTAAGCCAACTATGTATCTTTTCCCTTATGTATTACATGGGTTGTGTGAAGATTACCTCACTTGCGACATTGCTTTCAATGCGGTTATGCCTCTAAGTCGTGCTTCGACACGTGGGAGATATAGCCGCATCGAGGGCGTTACACCTGAGCCATTGTGACAAACAATCCAACACACAAGCACACAAGAAGCGAGCGAAAAAGAGGCAAATAGAAAAAGAGGAGGAATATAAAAGAGGGTGAATAAAACGGCAAGGGTGAAGTGGGGGAGAGGAAAATGAGAGGCAAATGGCAAATAATGTAATGCGAGGGATAAGAGTTTGTGATGGGTACTTGGTATGTCTTGACTTGTGCATAGATCTCCCTGATAACGGCGCCAGAAATGGCTTGTTGACAGGAGATCAACTCTTGACTTGACTTGGTGCAACCTCCCCGGCAACGGTGCCAGAAATCCTTCTTGCTACCTCTTGAGCACTGCGTTGGTTTTCCCTTGAAGAGGGAAGGGTGATGCAGCAAAGTAGCGTAAGTATTTCCCTCATTTTTTGAGAACCAAGGTATCAATCCAGTAGGAGACTACACGCCAACGCGATAAAGGGGTTGTCAATCCCTTCACGGCCACTTGCAGAAGTGAGATCTGATAGAGATAATAAGATATATATTTTTGGTATTTTTATGATATAGATTGAAACTAAAGATTGCAAAGTAAAATAGATTGGAAACTTTTATGATGGAAAATAGACCCGGGGGCCATAGGTTTCACTAGTGGCTTCTCTCAAGATAGCATAAGTATTACGATGGGTAAACAAATTACTGTCGAGCAATTGATAGAAAAGTGCATAATTATGAGAATATCTAGGCATGATCATGTATATAGGCATCACGTCCGCGACAAGTAGACCGAAACGATTCTGCATCTACTACTATTACTCCACACATCGACCGCTATCCAGCATGCATCTAGATTATTAAGTTCATAAGAACAGAGTAATGATTAGGCAAGATGACATGATGTAGAGGGATAAACTCAAGAAATATGATATAAACCCCATCTTTTTATCCTTGATGGCAACAATACAATACGTGCCTTGCTGCCCTTGCTGTCACTGGGAAAGGACACCACAAGATTTAACCCAAAGCTAAGCACTTCTCCCATTGCAAGAAAGATCAATCTAGTAGGCCAAACCAAACTGATAATTCGAAGAGACTTGCAAAGATAACAAATCATACATAAAAGAATTCATAGAAGAACCAAATATTGTTCATAGATAATCTTGATCATAAACCCACAATTCATCGGATCTCGACAAACACACCGCAAAAATAATTACATTGAATAGATCTCCAAGAAGATCGAGGAGAACTTTGTATTCAGATCCAAAGAGAGAGAAGAAGCCATCTAGCTAATAACTATGGACCCGAAGGTCTGTGGTAAACTACTCACACATCATCGGAGAGGCTATGGTGTTGATGTAGAAGCCCTCCGTGATCGATTCCCCCTCCGACAGAGCTCCAGAAAAGGCCCCAAGATGGGATCTCTTGGCTACAGAAGGTTGCGGCGGTGGAAATAGGGTTTCGTGGTGCTCTCGGATGTTTTCGGGGTATATGAGTATATATAGGCGAAAGAAGTTGGTCAGGGGAGCCACGAGGGGCCCATGAGGGTGGGGGGCGCGCCTCCCTGCCTCGTGGCCTCCTTGATGCTTCCTTGACGTCCACTCCAAGTCTCCTGGATAGCGTTTGTTCCAAAAATAACTCTCCCAAAGGTTTCATTCCGTTTGGATTCCGTTTGATTTTCCTTTTCTGCGAAACACTGAAATAGGCAAAAAAACAACAATTTGCACCGGGCGTTTGGTTAGTCCCAAAAATAATATAAAAAGGTATATTAAAGCCCATTAAACATCCAAAACAGATAATATAATAGCATGGAACAATCAGAAATTATAGATACGTTGGAGACGTATCAGGGAGCGCAAACGAGCGCTCAGGGACGTCTACACGATAGAGCTAGTCGCCCCAAAATTCAACCCATGGTCGTCCTATCCGATCACCTTCGATCGCACGGATCATCCGACCAGTATCCTTCATGGCAGTTCAGTCGCATTGGTCCTCGACCCAATTGTTGATGGATTCCACCTCACGCGAGTCCTCATGGACGGTGGCAGCAGCCTCAACCTGCTCTATCAGGATACAGTCCACAAAATGGGCATCGATCCATCAAGGATCAAGCCCACATAAACAACCTTTAAAGGAGTAATACCAGGTGTAGAGGCCCGCTGCACGGGTTTAATCACATTGGAAGTTGTCTTCGGATCCCCGGACAACTTCCGAAGCGAAGAATTGATCTTCGACATCGTTCCCTTCCGCAGTGGCTATCACGCACTGCTTGGACGAACTGCATTTGCTCGATTCAATGCGGTGCCACACTATGCTTATCTCAAACTTAAGATGCTCGGACCACGCGGTGTCATAGCAGTCAGTGGAAACAGGGAGCGCTCCCTTTGTACTGAGGAGCACACCGCGGCCCTGACAGCAGAAGTATAGAGTGGCCTTACCAAGCAGAACCTTAATTCGGCGGCCAAGCTCCCGGACACTGTCAAACGAGTCCGGACTACTCTACAGCAGGACAGTCCAGCTCGTCAGGAGCTCGACTAGCAATTCGGCCTCCATCTCAGTCCTGACCAAATGGCGGCGTACGTACCACGCGTACATAACTACGCACTCAAAATACCATGAGCATAGACGGAGGCGTAACTTGATTGTGTCCATCATACGGCTCCCACACATACTTTTCCATTTTACCATTTTTGGTCTTTTCTCTACAGGCCCCTCTCGACGTCATGATTATCAGTCCTTTCGAAGGATAGATACACCAAGGCGGCAAGCAGTACAGACATGTGGGGGAATCTCTAGATGTTCTTCTTGACGATCATTCTACCTGTTTTCGGGACCCGCACACAGCTCCCCCTTGGTCTTGGCATGTTAAAAAGCCAGGTTGCTTATCGCACTATTTATACAAATACGCTTTGACATATTAATCAAACTATAATGGAAATAGTTTACGGCCCAACTTACGTGGCACTAGCTTACTGCTTCATTTTATTTTGCTATTCTTATCGATTGCACCCGTACACTTTGGTATGCTTTAATTCGCCAGGGGCTTCATTATGCTCCATACTACAACAACAAAGTCCGTACACTTTTTATAGTACAGTTCGGCACCCCGAATTTTAGCATTATATGCATTGGCTCCGAATCATGTCTTTGGTCAATAGTTGGGTTGCCCGGCTCCTGTGCTTGCTACCTTACGTTCCGTCCTATCAGCTAAGGTAGTAAAGGGAGAACTACTGCGATTGTGTTTCTGGTTTATCAAAGCAAACACCTCAGTAGAGAAAGCCGAAAACTGACTGTCATGATACGGCGAGAGCTTGTCAGCTATTCGGAGGTTAAAAATCTTTTGCGATTTTTTCTGCATTATGCGACAAATCGGCCTCTACCCGATCAGGTGTCTACAACCCCCTAGTATGAATTAAATACTAACTAGGGGATGCGCCTACATTTCTATTGTCAAACTCCTATGGCCAAGTGAGAGTGATAAAGCCACATAGTCCGATTGCCTAGTTCGTTGCGCTAAACACCTCCTTCAAGGACCAAGTTCTTGGATCAAGAGTGTTTAGATTCCATCCCGAACACCCCCCGTACTACCTACGTGGGGGCTGAAGCCGACGACTGGCCAACTCTCAGATTTAACAAAACGGCCGCACATGAGGTAAAATTTTCAAACAAGAAACATTATATCACATAACGGCTCTGTTTCATAATACAGGAAGGGATAACATGAGCGAATTCATTCAAAGACAATGTCTTTTGAACATTGGCCCTCTACAATGCGGGATCCCTTCAGGACATCATCAAAATACCACTCGAGCGTGCGGTGCTCCTTGCCCGCGGGCGGTCCCTCGGTCGCGAGCTTGACGACGTCCATGTTTGCCCACTACACCTTGACACGGGCGAAGGCCATCCGCGCACCTTCAATGCAGACCGACCGCTTGATGGCATCAAGACGAGGGCAGGCATTGACCAGCCACTTCACGAGCCCAAAGTAGCTGATGGGTATGGCTTCGGCAGGCCATAGACGGATTATCAAATCCTTCATGGCCAGTTCGGCCACCCTATGCAGTTCGGTTAGCTGTTTCAGCTGATCGCTAAAGGGCACTGGATGCTCTGGCATAAGGTATTGCGGCCAGAACAACTTCTTCATTGAGCTCCCCTCTTCGGCTCGGAAGAATTCCGCAGCGTCGGCAACACTGCGCGGCGGATCCACAAACGCCCCTGGAGAACTCCAAATCCGGATTAGTAAGAGGAACCTTTTCTTCACATACTTGCTCTGCATAATAAAGGCCTTACCCGCTGATGAAGATATGTACCTAGGGTAGGGTCATAGGCCTGACCTAGGCACCCTCCCCTAGGACGTCACCCTCAAACCAGAAGCATTCAAAGAAGAGTCATCATCCACTCAACTACAAGTCATTCCAGTCGGAAGATTCAAGGTCACTCGACCGCAACAATTATCACTCGACAGACAGAAGACCTAAAGTCACTCTGCACGACAACGGTCGGACGTTTACTTCATAGACTTAATAGGCATTTATGTCATTTAATTACTAGCGTTACCAGTAACGCCCCCCTCTTAATGTACCTTATACCCCTTGTAACGTGGGCTGGCTGGGGTCCTGGCGCACTATATATAAGCCACCCCCCTCCATTGGCACAAGGGTTCGCATCTTTTGTAAACTCACACACACATATAATCCAGTCGACCGCCTCAGGGCACCGAGACGTAGGGTTGTTACTTCTTCCGAGAAGGGCCTGAACTCGTAAAACTCGTGTGTACAACTACTCCATAGCTAGGATCTTGCCTCCTCATACCTACCCCCCATCCAACTATTAGTCTTAGATCCACGACAGTTGGCGCCCACCATGGGGCAGGTGTCTTAGCAATTTATTAGAGAAGTTGCAATTCTTCCGATTCCCATCATCATGGTTTCCGCGCGGAGGATTGGCTGAAGGCCGCGAGATCCGTCTCGGCGCGCTCGTCTTCATCGCCAACGACTCCGCTTGACTCCACGAGGCTCCACTCGACGTCGAGGCGCTCCCCGTCCATGGGGTGACGCACTTCCGCGCATGCCTTCGCGGCATCCTTCTTTGGCAACCGTCGACTCCGTATCAGTCGGCTCCTACGGCAACCTCCCTCTCTGTTGTCTGCCGGCGCCAGCGATCCGGTCGGTCGCAGCTTCAGCGGTGGGTGAGGCACGCGGTGGCCCACCAATCGGCCACCCCACAAATCGTGGCGATCGAACCCGATGAAACTCTCTACGGCCTGTTTGATCTGTCGACTGGCTCCATCGAGGCTGCATCCGAATGCGACAGCAGCGACCCCGCGGCGGAAGTCTTGATGGTCAATGGATGATGCAGTCCTCTTGGCTTCACCCGTGAAGGCGGTGGCGATGGTGGCGGTGATCCGTCGCGTGTTCACGAGGAGTACCTCCCCGAACCCCTCTCTTCGCAGTGGAGGGAAGATCTTCGCCGCCGTAATATGGATGCACTTCACATTCCTATCGTTGGAGAAACCCCTGAGGCCTTGGCCTTGGAGGAGGCGCGCCTGACCAACTTGGCCGAGCACACTCGACTGGAGAACCTCCAGCGCGCACTCGATGAGCGTGCTCGGCAGCGGATTCCCGAGTCCAGTCGACGACAACTTTTTCTGCCTCCGACTCAGGTATACCGAACTTCGATCCAGAATCTCACAGCTACAGCTTGAATAGTAGAGTCAATTCAACCTTCCCAGTTAGAAGCTGACCGAGGTTTGATGCAGATCCGGGCTTTACTCCGAGCAGCGGGGGAGCAGAATACAACAGTATCTCAGTCGCGGAATATGATTCATGGCAGGTCTGTGGTGGTGGATACTGTCCAGTCTGCCCATAGCCCGAGATCGCCTCCGCGGCATGAGGGACATGGGTACCAGCAAGATCAGTACATGAATCGTGAGCAGTATGATCATCGACTCGACCATGATGACTGTCGTCGAGTGCCCACGCCTACTCCGAGGAGTGGGTCATACGTGCCTCGGTGGCAAGATGACAGGCGCCCCCACAGCGGCAAACGAAGAATTCCAATCGACCCCAGAGAGCCAGATTTTGATGCCAGGTCTATCCTTGTTCAAGGTCTGGTTGATAGGAACAGAGCTAACAGAGAAGGCCACGATAGAGATCATCCGACTGGAAGCAGGGTACACGTTTCAGGACCCGAGTGTTTCAGCAGAGCCATCAGAGCAGCAGTGATTCCTCCCAACTTCAGGTTGGCGACTGGAGTTAGCAAGTTCACCGGCGAGTCCAAACCAGACACTTGGCTTGAGGATTACCGAGTGGTTGTGCAGATTGGTGGTGGTAATGATGATGTGGCCATGAAACACCTCCCCTTAATGTTGGAAGGCTCTGCCAGAGCGTGGTTGAATCAGTTGGCTCCTGGCAGCATATATAGTTGGGAGGAACTTGCTTGAGTATTTGTTAGGACCTTTGAAGGCACTTGCAAAAGGCTGGCAGGGTTGACAGAATTGCAGTGTTGTGTCCAGAAGCAGAATGAAACTTTGAGGGACTATATCCAGAGATGGATCACGTTGCACCATACAGTGGAGAATGTGTCAGATCACCAAGAAATTTGTGCCTCGAAGGAAGGCGTTAAGTATCGGGAGTTGAATCTGAAATTCGGTCGGACATGAGATATGACTCTGACTCGGATGATGGAGATTGCCACCAAATATGCCAATGGTGAAGAGGAAGACCGACTCCGGAGTGGCAAACACAAAACAGTCGCCCAAGAAACCGGAGGAGGGAATTCCAGTCGGAAACAGAAGCGAAAGGCCGAACCAGCTGCTCCTGGTGAAGCTTTAGCTGTTGCCCAAGGAAAGTTCAAAGGAAAGCCCAAAGGGCCCTGGGCTCCCAAAAAAGTTAAGGATAAAGATGGGAATGATGTGTTGGATTTACCATGCCATATTCATACCAAAAAAGATGAAGAGGGGAACATCATTTACCTTAAACACACCACTCGATAGTGTCGTTTCCTGATCCAGCAGTTCCGAGAGAAACAACCGAAGGAAAAGGAAAAGGAGTCGGACGGAGGTGAGGATAGGGAAGAAGATGATGATGGGTTTCCCAATGTCAATTCCACACTGATGATTTTTGCTGATGTTGAAAGCAAAAGTCGGTTGAAGGTTATTAACAGGGAAGTAAACATGGTTGCTCTTGCAACACCCAATTATCTGAAGTGGTCCCAGACTGCCATCACATTCGACCAATCGGACCACCCAGCGCATATAGCCACCCCTGGGAGGCAAGCACTGGTGGTCGACCCAGTAGTCGAAGGCACTCGACTGACTAAAGTGCTGATGGATGGTGGCAGTGGCCTGAATATCCTTTATGCTGAAACCTTGAAGGGAATGGGCATTCCGATGTCCAAGCTTAGTGAGAGCAACATGAGTTTCCACGGTGTTATACCCGGCAAGAAGGCTCAGTCACTCGGCCAGATCACACTTGATGTGGTTTTCGGTGATTTCAAGAATTACCGCAAGGAAAAGTTGACGTTTGAGGTAGTGGATTTCAAGAGTGCTTACCATGCCATTCTGGGGAGACCCGCTTATGAACGTTTTATGGCTCGACTATGTTACGTGTATCTCAAATTGAAGATGCCTGGCCCCAGAGGAGTAATCACTGTCACTGGCAATCGGCAAAAGGCAGAAGAGTGCTTCCAGAAGGGCTCAAAAATTGCCGATGCACAGATGGCTGTAGTGGAACTGCAAGAGTACTAGAAAAATGCAAATCCGAGTGATTTTCTGCGAGCCAAGAAGCCTGCCACAGACTCCGCATTTCAGTCGTCAGGGGAAACGAAGCCGATTCATATCCACCCGACCGATCCCAATGCTGCTCCGACCCATATCTCGTCAACACTCGACAGCAAATAGGAAGAAGCGCTCATCCAGTTCCTCCATGAGAACTGGGACATCTTTGCATAGAAACCTTCTGACATGCCGGGTGTACCCAGGGGACTGGCTGAGCATCGTTTGTGAGTCGACCCGAAAGTAAAACCAGTCAAGGAACATCTCCGACGGTCCGCCATCCAGAAGAGAAAAGCAATTAGCGAGGAAGTGGCTCGGCTCCTGGCAGCTGAGTTCATCCGAGAGATTTACCACTCCGAGTGGCTCGCCAATGTTGTCATGGTACCCAAGAAGGATGATTCGCTTCGCATGTGCATTGACTTCAAGCATATCAATCGGGCCTGCCCGAAAGATTATTTTCCTCTTCCCCGCATCGACCAAATTGTCGACTCAATTGCGGGGTGTGAGTGTTTGTCCTTCTTGGACGCCTATTCTGGGTACCATCAGATCCGACTGTATGGACCCGATGAGATAAAAACGGCTTTCATCACTCCATTCGGGGGTTTCTGTTATGTCACTATGCCATTCGGCCTGAAGAACGCCGGAGCCACATTCATGAGGATGATCCAGAAGTGCCTACTCACTCAAATCAGTCGGAATGTGGAAGCATACATGGATGACATTGTATTCAAGTCACGTAAAGGTTCCGACCTGCTGGCTGACCTTGCCGAAACCTTTGTCAGACTCAGAAGGTATGCTATCAAGCTTAATCCATCAAAGTGCACATTTGGAGTTCCTGGTGGAAAGTTACTCGGTTTCCTCATTTCCGAACGAGGGATCGACGCTAACCCAGAGAAAGTTGGTGCCATTCTTCGGATGAAACGCCCTGTGCGTGTGCACGATGTCCAAAAGCTTATTGGTTGTTTGGCCGCCTTGAGTTGATTCATTTCTCGTCTCGGTGAAAAGTCACTGCCTCTTTACCGACTAATGAAGAAGTCTGATAAGTTCGAGTGGACTCCCGAAGATGATGCAGCGTTTGTAGAGCTCAAAGCCCTGCTTTCCACCCAGCCGGTGCTTGCTGCACCAATAAGCAAAGAGCCTTTACTACTTTACATTGCAGCCACTGGACAAGTTGTCAGTACAGTACTCACGGTCAAGCGGGAAGAAGAAGGAAAACCTTATAAAGTTGAGTGCCCGGTGTATTACGTTTCTGAAGTTCTGACTCCATCAAAGCAAAGATATCCCCATTATCAGAAGCTTGTTTATAGAATTTACATGACCACAAAGAAGGTTGCACACTATTTCTCTGATCATTCCGTTACAATCGTCAGCGATGCTCCACTATCGGAGATTTTGAACAACAGAGATGCAACTGGTCGAGTGGCAAAGTGGGCGATTGAACTCCTTCCCCTGGATATCATGTTTGAAGCAAAGAAGGCTATTAAGTCCCAAGCAATAGCTGATTTCCTCGCCGAGTGGATCGAACAACAACTTTCGGCCCAAATTCACTCGGAGCATTGGACCATGTTCTTCGATGGGTCCAAGATGCTGAATGGTTCCGGTGCTGGAGTGGTGTTGGTCTCCCCCCGTGGTGACAAACTCAGTTATGTTCTCCAGATTCACTTTGAATCCTCCAACAATGAGGCCGAATACGAGGCACTTCTGTATGGGTTGCGTATGGCCATTTCACTCGGCGTTCGTCGCCTCATGGTCTATGGCGACTCGGATTTAGTGGTCAATCAGGTGATGAAGGAGTGGGACGTCAGAAGCCCAGCCATGACTGGTTATTGCAATGCAGTAAGAAAGTTGGAAAAGAGGTTTGAGGGGTTAGAGCTCCATCACATCGCTCGACTGAAAAATCAAGCAGCCGATGATCTGGCAAAGATAGGATCCAAGAGAGAAGCCATTCCCAGTAATGTGTTCCTGGAGCATATTCATACACCTTCAGTTCAAGAAGATCCCTTCACCGAAGAGCCCCCATAGCCGAAGAGTGCCACCGATCCGATTGAAATCGAGATTCCAGCCATGGTCGACTTGATCATGGAAGTTTTGGTCATCACCCCCGATTGGATAGTACCATATATCGCATACATTCTTAGAAGGGAACTCCCAGAAGATGAAGAAGAGGCTCGACAGATCATCTGTCGATCTAAGGCCTTCACTGTGATAAGAGGACAGTTGTTCAGAGAAAGTGTGACCGGAGTTTGCCAAAAATGCATAACACCTGAAGAAGGTCGAGTGATCCTCAATGATATCCACTCAGGGACCTGTGGTCACCATGCGTCCTCTCGGACCATTGTGGCCAAAGCATACCGAGCGGGATTTTACTGGCCTCGGGCAAATGAGATGACACAAGAAATAGTCGACAAATGTGAAGGTTGTCAGTTTTACTCCAACATGTCTCACAAGCCTGCGTCTGCCCTGAAGACCATTCCACTCATTTGGCCTTTTGCTGTTTGGGGGTTGGATATGGTTGGACCTTTGAAGACTGGCAGGAGTGGATTCACTCATGTGCTTGTAGCAGTCGACAAGTTCACCAAGTGGATTGAAGCCAAGCCTATCAAGAACCTTGATGCTAGTACTGCTATCAACTTCATCAGGGAGATAACATTCAGATATGGTGTTCCACATAGCATCATCACTGACAATGGATCAAACTTTGATTCTGATGAGTTCAGGACTTTTTGTGCTTCACAAGGTACTCGAGTCGACTATGCCTCGGTCGCCCACCCCCAGTCGAATAGACAGGCTGAAAGAGCAAATGGATTGATTCTCAAAGGACTGAAACCCCGACTAATGCGTGACCTCAAACGCGTAGCAGGAGCCTGGGTCGATGAACTTCCATCAGTATTATGGGGATTGAGGACAACTCCCAATTGGTCAACTGGCATAACCCCATTTTTCTTGGTTTATGGAGCCGAAGCTGTACTTCCGAGTGACTTGCTCCACAATGCACCCCGAGTCGAGCTTTTCACAAAGGAAGAAGCAGAACAAGCATGATAGGATGCAGTTGACCTCCTTGAAGAAGAAAGAGAGATGGCCTTGATCCAATCAACCATCTATCAGCAAGACCTGCGTCGATTCCATGCCAGAAACGTCAGGGGTCGAGCATTTCAAGAGGGAGACTTAGTTTTCCGAGTGGATCAGCAGAAACCACATAAGCTTGATCCCTCTTGGGAAGGTCCCTTCATGGTCACCAGAGTGCTCCACAATGGAGCGTACCACCGTTACGACATCGAGCACAAGCAAGACGAGCCGCGCGCCTGGAATGCGGAGCTACTCCGCCCCTTTTATACTTAAACACTCAGTCTGCTGAGATGTAATAAAAAACACCTTTGTATTTTGTTTATCAAAGACAAGAGTTTTACAGTCTTCTAAAAAGATTGTCGATTGTTTGCGTCTGCTTGTGAAATCCCCCAGTGGGTGGCTCAGCTGCGAATCCGTTTTGCCTAAGTTCAAAAAAATCCTACCGAGTGATGAGCAAGCCTCTCACTCGGAGGCTTAGCTGCGAATCCGTTTCGCTAAGATGAAAAAAAATCCTACTGAGTGATGAGCAAGCCTCTCACTCGGGGGCTTAGCTGCAGTCCAGTACTCGCCTAAGTTGAAAAAATCCTACCGAGTGATGAGCAAGCCTCTCACTCGGGGGCTTAGCTGCAGTCCAGTACTCGCCTAAGTTGAAAAAAATCCTACCGAGTGGTGAGCAAGCCTCTCACTCGGAGGCTTAGCCGCAGTCCAGTACTCGCCTAAGTTGAAAAAATCATACTGAGTGATGAGCAAACCTCTCACTCGAAGGCTTAGCTGCAGTCCAGTACTCGCCTA
>NC_057794.1:440615635-440615914 GCF_018294505.1 Triticum aestivum
TTTCAAAAATCCTACCGAGTGATGAGCAAACCTCACACTCGGGGGCTTAGCTGCAGCCCAGTGCTCGCCTAAGTTTTAAAAATCCTACCGAGTGATGAGCAAACCTCACACTCGGGGGCTTAGCTGCAGTCTAGTACTTGCCTAAGTTGAAAAACCATCCCTATCCGCAAGGATGACGAGGTGCAGGTCGACTGCAATCCTCCCCACGGAGCTACGCCACAAGTATAATGTGCGCTCCATCCCTATCCGCAAGGATGACGAGGTGCAGGTCGACTGCAA
>NC_057794.1:440615984-440633741 GCF_018294505.1 Triticum aestivum
GCCTAAGTTTCAAAAATCCTACCGAGTGATGAGCAAACCTCACACTCGGGGGCTTAGCTGCAGTCTAGTACTCGCCTAAGTTTCAAAAATCCTACCGAGTGATGAGCAAACCTCACACTCGGGGGCTTAGCTGCAGTCTAGTACCCGCCTAAGTTTCAAAAATCCTACCGAGTGATGAGCAAACCTCACACTCGGGGGCTTAGTTGTAGTCTAGTACTCGCCTAAGTTTTAAAAATCCTACCGAGGGATGAGCAAACCTCATACTCGGAGGCTTAGCTGCAGCCCCGTGCTCGCCTAAGTTTCAAAACTCCTACCGAGTGATGAGCAAGCCTCTCACTCGGAAGCTTAGCTGCAGCCCCATGCTCGCCTAAGTCCCAAAAATCCTACCGAGTGATGAGCAAACCTCGCACTCGGGAGCTTAGTTGCAGCCCCGTGCTCGCCTAAGTCGAAAAACCACCCTTATCCGCAAGGATGACGAGGTGCAGGTCGACTGCAATCCTCTCATGAAGCTGCGCTACAAGAACAATGTCCGCTCCATCCCTATTCGCAAGGATGACAAGGAGGAGGTCGACTGCAATCCTCTCACGGAGCCACGCTACAAGTACAATTTCCGCTCCATCCCTATCTGCAAGGATGACGAGGTGCAGGTCGACTGCAACCCTCTCCTCGGAGCTGCGCCACAAATACAATGTGCACTCCATCCTTATTCGCAAGGACAGTGAGGTGCAGGTCGACTGGGATATCTCCTTTAGAGTTGCACCTCGAAAGATATTCCGAGTGAAGAACAGGTTCTACTCGAAGACGAACGCAAGCATATGCAGAAGATAAACCAAGATAAAACAAAGATAAAAGTACTCAGGCATCAGGCCCGAAGGAGTTTAACGGTTACAGAAACCACTCGGCATTCCGAGGAAAATTTAAGGCAAGTTTAAATCTCAAGTTTGTTCATTCGGCAAGAGGAGGACTTGCAGGCTCGACGAATTCATCCAAGTCAATTCCATCAGCGATTCGAGTGGCAGCAGCTATGAAAGTCTCCATGAAGGATGATACGTCTTCATCGTATCTATAATTTTTGATTGTTCCATGCCAATATTCTACAACCTTCATATACTTTTGGCAACTTTTTATACTATTTTTGGGACTAACATATTGATCCAGTGCCCAGTGCCAGTTCCTGTCTGTTGCATGTTTTATGTTTCGCAGAATATCCATATCAAACGGAATCCAAATGGGATAAAAATGAACGGAGCTTATTTTTGGAATATTTGGAAAATTCCGGAAGAAAATTCCACGTGAGACGGTGCCCGAGGTGGCCATGAGGCAGGGGGCGCGCCCCTGACCCACGTGGGCCACCCGTAAGGCGGTTGATGCCCTTCTTCGGCCGCAAGAAAGCTAATTTTCGGAAGAAGAAAAATCACGGTGAAGGTTTCGATCCAATCGGAGTTACGGATCTCCATATATACCCGAAACGGTGACAGGGCAGCAGAACAGAACGAAGAAACAGAGAGAGACAGAGAGACAAATCACAATCTCAGAGGGGCTCTCGCCCCTCCCATGCCATGGAATCCAAGGAACAGAGGGGAAACCCTTCTCCCATCTAGGGAGGAGGTCAAGGAAGAAGAAGACGAAGGGGCACCCCTCTCCCCTTCTCTACCGGTGGCGCCGGAACGCTGCCGTGGCCATCATCATCATCACCGTGATCTACACCAACACCTCCGCCATCTTCACCAACATCTCCATCACCTTGCCCCCTCTATCTATAGCAGTCCACTCTCCCACAACCCGCTGTACCCTCTACTTGAACATGGTGCTTTATGCTTCATATTATTATCCAATGATGTGTTGCCATCCTATGATGTCTGAGTAGATTTTCATTGTCCTATCGGTGGTTGATGAATTGCTATGATTGATTTAATTTTCTTGTGGTTATGTTGCTGTCCTTTGGTGCCCATCATATGATCGCGCGCGTGGATCACACCCTAGGGTTAGCTGTATGTTGATAGGACTATGTATTGGAGGGCAAGGGTGATAGAAGCTTCAGCCTAGCATAGAAATTGATGCATACGGGATTGACGGGGGACTAATATATCTTAACGCTATGGTTGGGTTTTACCTTAATGAACATTAGTAGTTGCGGATGCTTGCTAATATTTCCAATCATAAGTGCATAGAATTCCAAGTCAGGGATGACATGCTAGCAGTGGCCTCTCCCACATAATACTTGCTATCGGTCTAGTAAAGTAGTCAATTGCTTAGGGGCAATTTCGCAACTCCTACCACCACTTTTCCACACTCGCTATATTTACTTTATTGCTTCTTTACTTACAACAGCCCTTAGCTTTTATGTATGCACTCTTTATTATCTTGCAAACCTATCCAACAACGCCTACAAAGTATTTCTAGTTTCATACTTGTTCTAGGTAAAGCGAACATCAAGCGTGCGTAGAGTTGTATCGGTGGTCGATAGAACTTGAGGGAATATTTGTTCTACCTTTAGCTCCTCGTTGGGTTCGACACTCTTACTTATCGAAAATTGTTGCGATCCCCTATACCTGTGGGTTATCAAGACCTTTTTCTGATGCCGTTGCCGGGGAGCAATAGTGTCGGGTGAATATTCTCGTGTGTGCTTGTTTGCTTTATCACTAAGTAATTTTTATTTGCTGTTCTTAGTTGTTTTCTATCTTTAGTTATGGGTAGGAAACGCAAAATACCAAAAAAATTAGTTGTACCTGCTAAACCAATGGTTGAAGAACCACTCAAAATCTATCACACTTCCGAAGCTTATTACTTGGATCATCTTCGATCCCTATGTGCTTGTGCTGAAACCCCAACTAGCTTAGTTGAGGGCAAATGTTTAGATGAGCATGCTTGTTATGTGTGACACCGAATATCTGTAAAAGGGAAAATTTTACTGGGTCAAATTCATTGTTTGCAATGCTATGCTTGGAATTTATGTGAAATATATGATTTTAGTTGTTGTTCTAAAAACCCAAAGAAACACCTTCCCTATCAATGTGAGTTTAGTGATAATGGAATCGTATCTTCGTATGCTAAGGGTGTTTATAATTACTATGATGTTCAAGAAATTGAAGAATTTGTTGCTTTTAAGGGTGCTTATGAAATTGCTTCTTTGATTGAAAAGTATGATGCTACTCTTTATAAATCTGAAAATTTTGCCATACTTAAATATTGCTATGATAATTATGCTTCTAATTCCTATGTTGAACCATATATTGAGGACTACTCCGCTTTCCAAGAAGAGACTAATATTTTGCAGGAGTCTATGGAGGAAGAAATTGATGAAAATGTGAGCTCATTGGATGAAAAAGATGATGAGGAGAGCGAAGAACAAAAGGAGGAAGAGAGGATTAGCTACCCGTGTCCACCTTCTAATGAGAGTAACTCTTCAACTCATACATTGTTTAATTTCCCTTCGTGCTTACCGAAGGATGAATGCTATGCTAATTGCTATGATCCCGTTGATTCTTTTGAAATATACCTTTTTGATGATGCTTGCTATGCTTGTGGCCAAGATGCCAATATGAATTATGCTTATGGAGATGAACTTGCTATAGTTCCTTATGTTAAACATGAAATTGTTGCTGTTGCACCCACGCGTGATAATTCTATTATCTTTTTGAATTCTCCCGACTACACTATATCGGAGAAGTTTGCGCTTATTAAGGATTATATTGATGGGTTGCCTTTTACCGTTGCACATGATGATTTTGATGAATATAATATGCATGTGCTTGCTGCTCCTACTTGCAATTATTATGAGAGAGGAACTATATCTCCACCTCTCTATGTTTCCAATACGATAAAATTACAAGAGACTGTTTATACTATGCATTGACCTTTACTATGTGTGCATGAATTGTTCTTTTATGACATGCCGATGCATAGGAAGAGAGTTAGACTTTGTTGTTGTATGATATATGTTACTTTGTGCTCACTACTAAATTACAAATCATTGTTAATTAAAATTGGCTTTGATATACCTTGGGATCTGGGAGGATTCATTACTTGAGCACTATATGCCTAGCTTAATGGCTTTAAAGAAAGCGTTGCCAGGGAGACAACCCAGAAGTTTTGGAGAGTCATTTATTTCTGTTGTGTGCTTTTATAAAGATCAGAAATAAAAATAATGTGCCAAGGTTTGCCTTTAGGATGTTTACATTTGCTTGATGGTTTGTATGGTGCAGGACATAAACTTTGGCTGCAGTGCACGATTTTACATTTTTAGCTGGAACGTCAAATGGTTCTGATTCTTTTTGCACTGTCTTCCTATACAAATTGTTTATGTTTCCTAATTTTGGTAGAATTTTTCAAGTATCAGAAGTATGGTTAATGTTCATATTATTACAGACTGTTCTGTTTTAGACAAATTCTGTTTTTGATGCATAGTTTGCTTGTTTTGATGAAACTATCGAATTATATCAGTGGATTAAGCCACGAAAAATTTATATTACAGTAGAAACAATGCAAAAACAAAATATGAATTGGTTTGTAACAGTACTTAGAGTAGTGATTTGCTTTATTATACTAACGGATCTTACCGAGTTTTCTGTTGAAGTTTTGTGTGGATGAAGTGTTCGATGATCGAGAAGGTCTCGATGTGAGAAGAAGGAAGAGAGGCAAGAGCTCAAGCTTGGGGATGCCCGAGGCACCCCAAGTAAATATTCAAGGAGACTCAAGCGTCTAAGCTTGGGGATGCCCCGGAAGGCATCCCCTCTTTCTTCAACAAGTATCGGTATGTTTTCGGATTCGTTTCGTTCATGTGATATGTGTAAATCTTGGAGCGTCTTTTGCATTTAGTTTTCATTTTTATTTTGTGCACCATGCTGGTATGAGATAGTCCTTGGTTGATTTATAGAATGCTCTATGCACTTCACTTATATCTTTTGAGTATGGCTTTGTAGAATTCATGTGCTTCGCTTATATCATTTGAAGTTTGGATTGCCTGTTTCTCTTTACATAGAAAATCGCCATTTGTAGAATGCTCTTTTGCTTCACTTATATTTGTTAGAGTGTGGGCATACCTTTTGTAGAAAGAATAAAACTCTCTTGCTTCACTTATATCTATTTAGAGAGCTGATAGGAACTGGTCATTCACATCGTTATTCATAAAATCCTACATAAAACTTGTAGATCACTGAATATGATATGTTTGATTCCTTGCAATAGTTTTGCGATATAAAGATGGTGATATTAGAGTCATGCTAGTGGGTAGTTGTGGATTAGTATAAATACTTGTGTTGAGGTTTGTGATTCCTGTAGCATGCACGTATGGTGAATCGTTATGTAACGAAGTCGGAGCATGAGGTATTTATTGATTGTCTTCCTTATGAGTGGCGGTCGGGGACGAGCGATGGTCTTTTCCTACCAATCTATCCCCCTAGGGGCATGCGTAGTAGTACTTTGCTTCGAGGGCTAATAAACTTTTGCAATAAGTATGTGAGTTCTTTATGACGAATGTTGAGTCCATGGACTATACGCACTCTCACCCTTCCATCATTGCTAGCCTCTCTAGTATCGCGCAACTTTCGCCGGTACCATAAACCCACCATATACCTTCCTCAAAACATCCACCATACCTACCTATCATGGCATTTCCATAGCCATTCCGAGATATATTGCCATGCAACTTCCATCATCATCATATACATGACTTGAGCATTCATTGTCATATTGCTTTGCATGATCATAAGATAGCTAGCATGATGTTTTCATGGCTTGTCCGTTTTCTGATGTCATTGCTACGCTAGATCATTGCACATCCCGGTACACCGCCGGAGGCATTCATATAGAGTCATATCTTTGTTCTAGTATCGAGTTGTAATATTGAGTTGTAAGTAAATAAAAGTGTGATGATCATCATTATTAGAGCATTGCCCCAGTGAGGAAAGGATGATGGAGACTATGATTCCCCCACAAGTCGGGATGAGACTCCGGACTTTAAAAATAAATAAAAGAGGCCAAAGAAGCCCAAATAAAAAAAGAGAGGCCAAAGAAGCCCACCAAAAAATATATTAAAAAATATAAAAAATGAGAGAAAAAGAGAGAAGGGGCAATGTTACTATCCTTTTACTACACTTGTGCTTCAAAGTAGCACCATGTTCTTCATATAGAGAGTCTCTTGAGTTATCACTTTCATATGCTAGTGGGAATTTTCATTATAAAACTTGGCTTGTATATTCCAACGATGGGCTTACTCAAATGCCCTAGGTCTTCATGAGCAAGCAAGTTGGATGCACACCCACTTAGTTTCAGTTTGAGCTTTCATATACTTATAGCTCTAGTGCATCCGTTGCATGGCAATCCCTACTCACTCACATTGATATCTATTGATGGGCATCTCCATAGCCCGTTGACATGCCTAGTTGATGTGAGACTATCTTCTCCTTTTTGTCTTCTCCACAATCACCATTCTATTCCACCTATAGTGCTATATCCATGGCTCACGCTCATGTATTGCGTGAGGGTTGAAAATGCTGAAGCGCGTTAAAAAGTATGAACCAATTGCTCGGCTTGTCATCGGGGTTGTGCATGATGTGAATATTTTGTGTGGTGAAGATGGAGCATAGCCAGACTATATGATTTTGTAGGGATAACTTTCTTTGGCCGTGTTATTTTGAAAAGACATGATTGCTTTATTAGTGGGCTTGAAGTATTATTGTTTTTATATCAAATGATAGACTACTGCTTTGAATCACTCGTCTCTTAATATTCATGCCATGATTAGATATGTGATCAAGATTATGCTAGGTAGCATTCCACATCAAAAATTATCTTTTTTATCATTTACCTACTCAAGGACGAGCAGGAATTAAGCTTGGGGATGCTGATACGTCTCCGTCGTATCTATAATTTTTGATTGTTCCATGCCAATATTCTACAACCTTCATATACTTTTGGCAACTTTATATACTATTTTTGGGACTAACATATTGATCTAGTGCCCAGGGCTAGTTCCTCTCTGTTGCATGTTTTATGTTTCGAAGAATATCCATATCAAATGGAATCCAAACGGGATAAAAATGGACGGAGCTTATTTTTGGAATATTTGGAAAATTCCGGAAGAAAAATCCACGCGAGACGGTGCCCGAGGTGGACACAAGGTAGGGGGGCACGCCTGCCCCCCTGGGCGCGCCCCTAACCCTCGTGGGCCACACGTAAGGCGGTTGATGCCCTTCTTCGGCCGCAAGAAAGCTAATTTTTGGAAGAAAAAATCACAGCGAAGGTTTTGATCCAATCGGAGTTCCGGATCTCCATATATACCCGAAACAGTGAAAGGGCAGCAGAATAGAACACAGAAACAGAGAGAGACAGATCCAATCTCGGAGGGGCTCTCGCCTCTCCCATGCCATGGAGGCCAAGGACCAGAGGGGAAACCCTTCTTCCATCTAGGGAGGAGGTCAAGGAATAAGAAGACGAAGGGGCCCCCTCTCCCCTTCTCTTCCGGTGGCGCCGGAACGCTGCCGTGGCCATCATCATCATCACCGCGATCTACACCAACACCTCCGCCATCTTCACCAACATCTCCATCACCTTCCCCCCTCTATCTACAGCGGTCCACTCTCCCTCAACCCGTTGTACCCTCTACTTGAACATGGTGCTTTATGCTTCATATTATTATCCAATGATGTGTTGCCATCCTAAGATGTCTGAGTAGATTTTCGTTGTCCTATCGGTGGTTGATGAATTGCTATGATTGATTTAATTAGCTTGTGGTTATGTTGCTATCCTTTGGTGCCCATCATATGATCAGGCGCATGGATCACACCCTAGGGTTAGCTGTATGTTGATAGGACTATGTATTGCAGGGCAAGGGTGACAGAAGCTTCATCCTAGCATAGAAATTGATGCATACGGGATTGAAGGGGGACCAATATATCTTAATGCTATGGTTGGGTTTTACCTTAATGAACATTAGTAGTTGCGGATGCTTGCTAATAGTTCCAATCATAAGTGCATAGAATTCCAAGTCAGGGATGACATGCTAGCAGTGGCCTCTCCCACATAATACTTGCTATCGGTCTAGTAAAGTAGTCAATTGCTTAGGGGCGATTTCGCAACTCCTACCATCACTTTTCCACACTCGCTATATTTACTTTATTGCTTCTTTACTTACAACAGCCCTTAGCTTTTATTTACGCACTCTTTATTATCTTGCAAACCTATCCAACAACACCTACAGAGTATTTCTAGTTTCATACTTGTTCTAGGTAAAGCGAACATCAAGCGTGCATAGAGTTGTATCGGTGGTCGATAGAACTTGAGGGAATATTTGTTCTACCTTTAGCTCCTCGTTGGGTTCGACACTCTTACTTATTGAAAACTGTTGTGATCCCCTATACTTGTGGGTTATCAAAGGACTGTAAGTCATGCCTTTTGGTGTTGGCGACCTTGATCGCCGCCAGCTTATCTTCGCGGGCTTCCTTGCAGTGGACTCTTACCAGCGATAGAGCCATGTCAGCACCGCATCGGGCAGAGGACTTCTTCCATTCCTGGACTCGACTGAGGACCTCGTTGAGTCGAGCCATCAGAGACTCGAGATCATTTTGAAGCGTTGCCCTTGGCCGGAGCGATGAGTCGATGCGTGAAACTGCCACCTTCAGACGAGCAAGATAACTTGTAACACTTGCGACGCGGGATTGCAGTCGAAGCACATTCATGGCAGCCTCGTCACCGACTGGAGAAAGGATAAGGTCCAAACCCATCTCGATCCGTCCAGTCTCCTCTTCAAAGTTTTGGCAGAATTCTGCAGTCAAGGAGTTAGTGAGTCGACTAGACAGGACTAACTTGCAAGCGGTAAAGTTGTCGAATTAAATGGGGTACCTTCAAGCATAAGAAAGAGCTTCTTGATGAGGGTTTCTAGATAAGCTTCCAAGTCATTTCTCTTACGAGCTATGGCTTCCAGCTTCTCGTTCAGAGCCACCTTATCCTTCTTCAGGCAAGTTGCCTCTCGGTTGGATTCAGTGAGAGAGGACTTCAGCTTGCTTACTTCCTCTTCTAGTGCGCCGACTGAAGCCAGCTTCTTGTCAGCACGGGTAGTCTTCTCTTGAGCCTCCTTCTGCGCAGCTGCAAGGTCCAAGTCCTTCTTCTCCAGAGCCAACCTCATTTCTCTGCAAAATAAGCATTTAGATCAAACAAAAGATCGAAGGGATAATTTAAAGGACGATCGACATGAGCAGTCGACAGGCAGTTACCTTCCATACCGGCAACTTCATCTTGAGCCTTCTTCAAGTTTTGTTGGGCCAGCTCCAGGTCAAGGTTGACTTGCCTCTGCTTCTCCTCAAATTCGGCGAACTTGGAAATGACAGTACAAGATTTCTGCAGAGAGTAAAAGACATATCAATCGACAAGATCAAAGATTATTTACTTCCGAGTGAATAAAACTTCAAAGTTTACTCAGACCCCAACCGACTACCAGCAGTCGACTGTGGTCTCGGGGACTACACCCAGTGGGTGCACTTGGTGTGCCCCCACTGGTTCAGATTCCACTCGGCCGGTCCGCCCAAGTCGAGTAAAAAAAAGAAGAAGAAGTGCTCAGACCTCGGCCGACTGCCAGCAGCCATCCGCGGTCTCAGGGACTACACCCAGTGGGTGCACTTGGCATGCCCCCACTGGTTCAGATCCCACTCGGCATGTTCCGCCCAGACTAAGTGGAAAAAAGGAAAGAGAAAGAAGCGCTCAGACCCTAGCCGACTGCCCGCAGTCGACTGCAGTCTTGGGGACTACACCCAGTGGGTACACTTAGCGTGCCCCCACTGGTTTAGATCCCATTCGACCAGACTGAGTGGAAGAGTGCAAATACTAAAGACAACAGAACACCCAGTGGGTGTACAGATTCGAAGCAGATAATAAGAGATTGTACGAAGGATAATATTCATGTAGCATATCCTAATAGAACAAGTTCAGTCGAAAGTCAACTTACCTGGACATTGGCTCGAAGAGCTGTGCTGGCGTCGTAAGCAGCCTGGCTATTGTCGTGCACCGCCTTCATCCGCTCCATCATTACGCCAGCCTGACGGATAGCCTCCGCAGTGGCGTCCGACTGGTTTTCTGGAACATGATAGGTGGTGAAGAAGGGGACAGACAGTCCAAATGCAGCAGCGTGGAGCTCCGAGGCATGAGGTTGGATGACTGAAGAAAACACTGGTACAGTCGACGGTGTAGGGCATTCACTCGACACTGGGACAACAAAAGTTACAGAGGCTCTACCTGCATCTTCGGGTTGTTGGACTGTTGGTTCTGTCGCCAGTTCCGACTGAGATATCTTGCCAGCTGCTGCTTTCTTGCTCCTTCTGGGCCTCGATATCACGTCTTCATCATCATCCAGAAGCTCGATAACATTGAGTGGGGCTACAAAGGAATCAGTCGACCCCAAGTGAATAACCAGAATTTAATCGACCAAATAATCAAGAACAAGATCACGAGAATTGTACCTGGGTTAGAGGTAACCGCATCTTCCATCTCCTCGTCTCTGTACTAGTGGGTGGAAGTTCCAGAGGTGGCTGATGAAGCTATGTACCTAGGGTAGGGTCATGGACCTGTCCAGCGTACCCTTCCCAAGGACATCTTTACAAAGAATCAGAAGCAGTCGAAGAGAAATCATCATCTACTCGACCGTGGAGATGCGCTCACTCGACCACCTTGAAGACACTCGACCACCAGAAGATGAGGAACCCTCCACTCTACAACAGTTAAACCATAGAATTATGAGCATTTATGACATTTACTGTAGACGTTACCTATAACGCCTTTCCTTTATGAGCATTGAACTATGTGTAATGGAGGGGAGCTGGGGTCCTGGCGCACTCTATATAAGCCACCTCCCTCCTTTGGGACAAGGGTTCACACTTTTGTAAACACACACACACACACACACACGTATAATACAGTCGACCGCCTCAGGGCACCGAGACGTAGGGTTGTTACTTCCTCCGAGAAGGGCGTGAACTCATAAAACTCGTGCATACAACTACTCCATAGCTAGGATCTTGCCTCCTCATACCTACCCCCCATTCTACTGTCAGTCTTAGATCCACGACAGTTGGCGCCCACCGTGGGGCAGGTGTCTTAGCAACTTATTGGAGAAGTTGCAGTTTTTTCGATCCCCATCATCATGGTTCCAGGCGGAGGTTTGGCTGAGGGCCGCGAGATCCGTCTTAGCACGCTTGTGTTTGTCGCCGACGACTCCGCTTGGCTTCAGGAGGCACCACTCGACGTCGATGCGCTCCCCGCCCGCGGGGCGACGCACTTTCACGCGTGCGTCCGCGGCGGCCTCCTGTGGCAACCGTCGACCCAATACCAGTCACTTCCTACGGCTTTCCCCCTCCCTGCGACCCGCCGGAACAAGCGCACCGGCCGGTTGAGGGTTCAACGGTGGGTGAAGCATGCGGTGGCCCACCAGTCGGCCACCCCTCAAGTCGCGGCGCTCGAGCCCGACAAGTCCCTCTATGGCCTGTTCGATCTGTCGACTGGCTCCGTAGAGACTGCATCCGAGTGCGGTAGCAATGACTCGGCAGCGGAAGTCCTGATGGTCAATGGACCACGCGGTCCTCCTGGCTTCGATCGTGAAGACGGAGGTGATAGGAACGGCGATCCGTCGCTCGTTCACAAGGAGTACCGCCCCGAGCCTCTCTCCTCACAGCAGGGAGAAGAACTTCATCGCCGAAACATGGATGCCCTGCATACTCCTATCGTTGGAGAAACGCCCGAGGCCCAGGCCTTGGAACAGGCTCGCTTGGCCAATCTGGCTGAGTGCACTCGGTTGGAGAACCTACAACGCGCACTCGACGATCGCGCTCGTCAACGTGCTCCTGAGTCTAGCCGACACCAACTTTTTCCACCTCCGGCCCAGGTATACCGAACACCGATCCAAAACCTAGCAGCTGCGGCCTGGATAGCAGAGTCGATTCAACCTTCCCAGTCAGAAGCTGGCCGAGGTCTGGCGCAAATCAGGGCCTTGCTCCGGGCAGCAGGAGAGCAGAATACGGCTGTGTCTCAGTCGCGGGATGGATCCATAGCAGATATGTGGTCGCAGATACGGTCCATTCAGCCCATAGCCCGAGATCGCCCCCGAGGCGTGAGGGACGTGGAGAGCGGCGTGATCAGTACAGAAACAAGGAGCAGTATGATCGTCGAGCCGATCGCGATGGTCGCCATCGAGTGCCCACGCCTCCTCCAAGGAGTGGGTCGTACGTGCCGCGGCCACATGAAGACAGGCGCCGTAACAGCGTCGGAAGAGGTATTCCAGTCGACCCCAGGGAGCCAGGCTTTGATGCGAGATCTATTCTCGTACAAGGCTTGGTCGACAGAAACAGAGCTCACCGAGATGGCCATGACAGAGGTCCGCAAACCAGCGACAGGGTGCATGTCTCTGGCCCAGAGTGCTTCAGCAGAGCTATCAGAGCTGCAGTGATTCCCCCAAACTTTAGGTTGGCGACTGGAGTCAGTAAGTTCACCGGAGAGTCCAAGCCTGACACCTGGCTCGAAGACTACCGAGTGGCTGTCCAGATTGGTGGCGGCAATGATGAGGTGGCCATGAAACACCTTCCTCTGATGTTGGAGGGCTCGGCTAGGGCGTGGCTGAATCAGTTGGCGCCTGGCAGTATCTATACTTGGGAAGATCTCGCCCGAGTGTTTGTCAGAATGTTTGAGGGTACTTGCAAGCGGCCAGCAAGTTTGATGGAATTACAATGTTGCGTCCAGAAACCGAATGAAACTTTGAGAGATTATATCCAGAGGTGGATCACCCTGCACCACACGGTGGAAGATGTGTCTGATCATCAGGCAATTTGTGCTTTCAAGGAAGGCGTCGGGTACCGAGAGTTGAATCTGAAATTCGGTCGGACAGGGAACATGACTTTGACTCGGATGATGGTAATCGCCACCAAGTACACCAATGGTGAAGAGGAGGAGCGACTGCGGAGCGGCAAGCACAAGGCAGTCGCCCACGAAGCCGGAGGAGGAAACTCCAGTCGGAAACAAAAACGCAAGGCCGAACCAGCTGCTCCGGGTGAGGCCTTGGCTGTGGTTCAAGGAAAGTTCAAGGGGAAGCCCAAAGGGCCGTGGAACCCCAAGAAAGTAAAAGATCAAGATGGAAATGATGTGTTGGATCTGCCGTGCCATATCCACACCAAAAAAGACAAAGAAGGTAATTTCATTTACCCGAAGCATACCACTCGACAGTGTCGGCTCCTGATCCAGCAGTTCCGAGAGAAACAGCCCAAGGAAAAGGAGAAGGAGGCAGACAAGGCTGAGAGTGAAGGGGAAGATGATAATGGTTATCCTCACATGAATTCCACTCTGATGATTTTTGCTGATGTTGAAAACAAGAGTCGATTGAAAGTGATCAACAGAGAAGTGAACATGGTCGCTCCAGCGACACCCAATTACTTGAAATGGTCGCAGACTGCCATTACGTTCGACCAGTCTGATCACCCAGCGCACATCGCCACCCCTGGGAGGCAAGCACTGGTGGTCGACCCGGTGGTCGAAGGCACTCGACTGACAAAGGTCCTGATGGATGGTGACAGTGGCCTGAACATTTTGTATGCAGAAACGTTGAAAGGAATGGGCATTCCGATGTCCAGACTTAGTGAAAGCCACATGAGTATCCATGGGGTCATCCCAGGCAAGAAGGCTGCGTCCCTCGGTCAGATTGCACTCGACGTGATTTTCGGTGATGCCAAAAATTACCGCAAAGAGAAGTTGACATTTGAAGTCGTGGATTTTCAGAGTGCTTATCATGCAATTCTGGGCAGGCCAGCTTATGCACGGTTCATGGCTCGACCTTGTTACGTGTACCTGAAACTGAAGATGCCTGGTCCCAGAGGGGTGATCACTATCTTTGGTAATCGGAAAAAGGCGGAAGAGTGTTTCCAGAAGGGCTCAAAGATCACCGATGCCCAGATGGCCGTGGCAGAATTGCAAGAATACCAGAAAAATGCAGACCCAAGTGACTTGTTGCGAGCCAAGAAGCCAGCCACGGATTCAGCATTCCAGTCGTCTGGCGAGACAAAGTCTGTTCACATTCACCCGACGAACCCCAATGCAGCTCCGACCCACATTTCGACCACACTCGACTCCAAATAGGAAGAATCGCTCATCCAGTTCCTCCGTGAGAACTGGGACATCTTTGCATGGAGGCCTTCTGACATGCCAGGTGTTCCCAGGGGACTGGCTGAGCATCGTTTGCGAGTCGACCCGAAAGTGAAACCAGTCAAAGAGCATCTTCGACGGTCCGCCGTCTAGAAAACAAAAGAAATCGGCGAAGAGGTGGCTCGGCTTTTGGTAGCTGAGTTTATCCGAGAGATTTACCACTCCGAGTGGTTAGCCAATGTTGTAATGGTCCCAAAGAAAGATGACTCACTCCGCATGTGCACCGATTTCAAGCATATCAATCGGGCCTGCCCGAAAGATCACTTCCCTCTCCCTCGCATCGATCAGATAGTCGACTCGACTGTTGGGTGTGAGCATTTGTCCTTTTTGGATGCCTACTCCGGGTACCACCAGATCCGTCTGTATGGACCCGATGAAATAAAGACAGCTTCTATCACCCCGTTCGGGTGCTTGTGTTATGTCACAATGCCATTCAGCTTGAAGAACGCCGGAGCCACATTTATGCGAATGATTCAGAAGTGCCTGCTCACTCAGATCAGTCGGAATGTGGAAGCATACATGGATGACATTGTGGTCAAGCCACGTAAAGGTTCTGACCTGCTGACCGACCTCGCCGAAACCTTTGCCAACCTCAGGAGGTATGATATTAAGCTCAATCCATCAAAGTGCACGTTTGGAGTTCCAGGCAGAAAGTTACTCGGTTTTCTTGTTTCCAAACGAGGAATCGATGCTAACCCAGAGAAAGTAGGTGCTATACTTCGGATGAAACGCCCTGTGCGTGTGCATGATGTCCAGAAGCTTACTGGTTGCTTGGCCGCCCTAAGTCGATTCATTTCTCGCCTCGGTGAAAAGGCCCTGCCTCTTTACCGACTGATGAAGAAATCAAATGCGTTCGAGTGGACTCCAGAAGCTGATACAACATTTGCAGAGCTAAAAGCCCTGCTTTCCACCCAGCCGGTGCTTGCTGCTCCAATCAGCAAAGAGCCTCTTTTGCTTTATGTAGCAGCCACTGTGGAAGTCATCAGTACAGTACTTACGGTCGAGCGGGAAGAAGAAGGAAAAGCGTACAAAGTTCAACGCCCAGTTTATTATATTTCTGAAGTCCTGACCCCGTCAAAGCAAAGATATCCTCACTATCAGAAGCTTGTCTACGGAATTTACATGACCACGAAGAAGGTTGCACACTATTTCTCAGATCACTCTGTTACAGTCGTCAGCGACGCTCCATTGTCAGAGATTCTGCACAACAGGGATGCAACTGGTCGAGTGGCAAAATGGGCGATTGAACTCCTTCCCTTGGATATCAAGTTTGCAGCAAATAAAGCTATCAAGTCCCAAGCAATAGCAGATTTCCTCGCCGAGTGGATCGAACAGCAACTGCCGACTCAAGTTCACTTGGAGCACTGGACCATGTTCTTTGACGGATCCAAGATGTTGAACGATTCTGGTGCTGGAGTAGTTCTGGTATCCCCCCGAGGAGACAAGCTCAGATATGTCCTCCAGATTCACTTTGATTCCTCCAACAATGAAGCAGAGTATGAAGCACTCCTGTATGGGTTGCGCATGGCCATCTCACTCGGCGTCCATCGCCTCATGGTCTATGGCGACTCAGATTTGGTAGTTAATCAAGTGATGAAGGAGTGGGACGTCAGAAGCCCAGCCATGACTGGTTACTGCAACGCAGTGAGAAAGCTTGAGAGGAAGTTTGAGGGGTTAGAACTCCACCACATCCCCTGATTGAAAAATCAAGCAGCCGATGAATTGGCAAAGATAGGTTCCAAGAGAGAGGCCATTCCCAGCAATGTGTTCTTGGAGCATATTCACACGCCGATAGTTCAGGAAGACCCTTTCATTGAAGAGCCCCCACAACCCAAGAGCGCCACGGATCCGACTGAAGTCGAGGTCCCAGCTGTGGTCGACCTAATCATGGAGGTTCTGGCCATTACTCTCGACTGGACGGTGCCCTACATTGCGTACATCCTCAGGAAAGAGCTCCTAGAGGATGAAGAAGAAGCTCGACAGATCGTCCGCCGATCTAAAGCTTTTACTGTGATAAGAGGGCAGTTGTTCAGAGAAAGTGTGACTGGAGTTGGTCAGAAGTGCATAACACCAGAAGAAGGTCGAATGATCCTCAATGACATCCACTCGGGGACCTGTGGTCACCATGCGTCCTCTCGGGCTATCATGGCTAAAGCATACCGAGCTGGATTCTATTGGCCACGAGCAAATGAGATGGCGAAAGATATAGTCGACAAATGTGAAGGTTGTAAATTTTACTCCGATATGTCTCACAAGCCAGCGTCAGCCCTGAAGACCATCCCCCTCGTCTGGCCCTTCGCTGTTTGGGGACTGGATATGGTTGGACTGCTGAGGACCGGCAGAAGCAGATTCACTCACATGCTCGTTGCAGTCGACAAGTTTACCAAATGGATCAAAGCCAAACCTATCAAGAACCTTGACGCTAGCACCGCTGTCAGTTTTATCAGAGAATTGATGTTCCAATATGGAGTCCCACACAGCATCATCATGGACAATGGATCGAACTTTGATTCCGATGAGTTCAGAATTTTCTGCGCCTCTTAGGGCACTCGAGTCGACTATGCTTCTGTTGCTCACCCGCAGTCGAATGGACAAGCAGAAAGAGCCAATGGCCTAATTCTCAAAGGACTGAAGCCCCGACTGATGCGTGATCTCAAACACGCAGCAAGTGCTTGGGTTGATGAACTTCCGCCAGTTCTGTGGGGTTTAAGGACAACTCCTAATCGGTCGACTGGAAGAACTCCTTTCTTCTTAGTCTATGGAGCCGAAGCTGTCCTGCCAAGTGACTTGCTCCACAACGCACCCCGAGTTGAACTCTTCTCCGAAGCAGAAGCAGAGCAGGCCCGGCAAGATTCAGTCGATCTCTTAGAGGAGGAAAGAGAGATGGCCTTGATCCGCTTGACCATTTATCAGCAAGATTTGCGTCGATTCCACACCAGGAATGTGAGGGGTCGGGCCTTTCAAGAAGGAGACTTGGTTCTTCGAGTGGATTAGCAGAAACCACACAAGCTCGCTCCAACTTGGGAAGGCCCCTTCATCGTCACCAAAGTTCTCCACAACGGAGCATACCATCTTTATAGTATCGAGCATCAGAAAGACGAGGCACGAGCTTGGAACGCGGAGCTGCTCCGCCCATTTTATACTTAAACACTCGTTCGAATAAAATGTAATAAGCAACACCTTTTGTAATTCATTTATCAAAGACAAGAGCTTATGGTTCTCTCATTCGATTGTGTTGTTCTTATTTACTCCTGAAATCCCCCAGTGGGTGGGCTTAGTCGCGAATCCGTTCTGCCTAAGTTCGAAAAAATCCCACCAAGTGGAGAGCAGTCCTCCCACTCGGGGGCTTAGCTGCAGTCGAGAACTCGCCTAAGTTCTCTCACTAAGATGCTTAACGGCATTCCAGCACTCGCCTAAGTTTGGAAAAATCCTACCATGTGGAGAGCAATCCTCCCACTCGGGGGCTTAGCTGCAGCCGAGCACTCGCCTAAGTTCTCTCACTAAGAGGCTTAATGGCAGTCCAGCACACGCCTAAGTTTGAAAAAATCCTACCGAGTGGAGAGAAGTCCTTCCACTCGGGGGCTT
>NC_057794.1:440634342-440635013 GCF_018294505.1 Triticum aestivum
TCGCCTAAGTTCTCTCACTGAGAAGCTTAACGGAAGTCCAGCACTCGCCTAAGTTTGAAAAAATCCTACTGAGCGGAGTGCAGTCCTCCCACTCGGGGGCTTAGCTGCAGTCGAGCACTCGCCTAAGTTCTCTCACTGAGAGGCTTAACGGTAGTCCAGCACTCGCCTAAGTTTGGAAAAATCCTACCGAGTGGAGAGCAATCCTCCCACTCGGGGGCTTAGCTGCAGTCCAATACTCGCCTAAGTTTGAGACCCATCCCTATCCGCAAGGACAACAAGGTGCAGGTCGACTGCCACCTTCTCCTTCGGAGCTGTGGCACAAATACAACGTCCGCTCCTTCCCTATCCGCAAGGACGATGAGGTGCAGGTCGACTGCAACCTTCTTCTTCGGAGCTGTGGCACTAATACAACGTCCGCTCCATCCCTATCCGCAAGGACGACGAGGTGTAGGTCGACTGCCACCTTCTCCTTCGGAGCTGCGGCACAAATACAACGTCCGCTCCATCCCGATCCGCAAGGACGACGAGGTGCAGGTCGACTGCCACCTTCTCCTTCGGAGCTGCGGCACAAATACAACGTCCGCTCCATCCCTATCCGCAAGGACGAAGAGGTGCAGCAAGCAAAGTTCACCCGAAGGCAAACACAAGCACATTCGGCGATAAACCAAATT